>NC_082711.1:112392305-112692305 GCF_030144855.1 Hypanus sabinus | reverse complement strand
ATCTTCTTTTACAGACAGTGATCCAGCATCTGCGTTTACAGACAGTGATCCAACAGTGATCTGCTTTTACAGACAGTGATCCAGCATATGCTTTTACAGACAGTGATCCAGCAGTGATCTGCTCTTATAGACAGTGATCCAGCATCTGCTTTTACAGACAGTGATCCAGCAGTGATCTGCTTTCATTGACAGTGATCCAGCAGTGATCTGCTCTTTCATACTGTGATCCAGCATCTGCGTTTATGGACAGTTATCCAGCAGTGATCTGCTTTTACAGACAGTGATCCAGCATCTGCATTTACAGACAGTCATCCAGCAGTGATCTGCTTTTACAGACATTGATCCAGCATCTGGTTTTACAGACAGTGATCCAACACTGATCTGCTTTTACAGACAGTGATCCAGCAGTGATCTGCTCTTACAGACAGTGATCCAGCACTGATCTGCTTTTACAGACAGTGATCCAGCATCTGCATTTACAGACAGTCATCCAGCAGTGATCTGCTTTTACAGACAGTGATCTAGCATCTGCGTTTTCAAACAGTGATCCAGCAGTGATCTGCTTTTACTGACAGTGATCCAGCATCTGCTTTTACAGACAGTGATCCAGCAGTGATCTGCTCTTACAGACAGTGATCCAGCATCTGCTTTTACAGACTGTGATCCAGCAGTGATCTGCTTTCATAGACAGTGATCCAGCAGTGATCTGCTCTTTCATACTGTGATCCAGCATCTGCGTTTATGGACAGTTATCCAGCAGTGATCCGCTTTTACAGACAGTGATCCAGCATCTGCTTTTACAGACATTGATCCAGCATCTGGTTTTACAGACAGTGATCCAACAGTGATCTGCTTTTACAGACAGAGATCCAGCAGTGATCTGCTCTTACAGACAGTGATCCAGCACTGATCTGCTTTTACAGACAGTGATCCAGCATCTGCATTTACAGACAGTGATCCAGCAGTGATCTGCTTTTACAGACAGTGATCTAGCAGCTGCGTTTACAAACAGTAATCCAGCAGTGATCTGCTTTTACTGACAGTGATCCAGCATCTGCGTTTACAGACAGTGATCCAGCAGTGATCTGCTTTTACAGACAGTGATCCAACAGTGATCTGCTTTTACAGACAGTGATCCAGCATCTGCATTTACAGACAGTGATCCAGCATCTGCGTTTACAGACAGTGATCCAGCATCTGCGTTTACAGACAGTGATCCAACAGTGATCTGCTTTTACAGACAGAGATCCAGCATCTGCTTTTACTGACCGTGATCCAGCAGTGATCTGCTTTTACAGACAGTGATCCAGCAGTGATCTGCTCTTTCAGACAGTGATCCAGCATCTGTTCCTGCAGACAGTGATCCAGCATCTGCTTTTAAAGATGGTGATCCAGCAGTGATCAGCTTTTACAGACAGTGATCCAGCCGTGATCTGCTTTTACAGACAGTGATCCTGCATCTGCGTTTACAGACAGTGAACCAGCAGTGATCTGCTTTTACAGATAGTGATCCAGCATCTGCGTTTACAGACAGTGATCCAGCAGTAATCTGCTTTCACAGACAGTGATCCAGCATCTGCTTTTACAGACAGTGGTCCAGCATCTGCGTTTACAGAGTGTGATCCAGCAGTGATCTGCTTTTACAGACAGTGATCCAGCAGTTTTCTGCATTTACAGACAGTGATCCAGCAGTGATCGGCTTTTACAGACAGTGAACCAGCATCTGCGTTTACGGACAGTGATCCAGCAGTGATCTGCTTTTACAGACAGTGATCTGCTTTTACAGACAGTGATCCAGCAGTGATCTGCTCTTACAGACAGTGATCCAGCAGTGATCTCCTTTTACAGACAGTGATCCAGCAGTGATCTGCTTTTACGGACAGTGATCCAGCATCTGCTCTTACAGACAGTGACCAGCAGTGATCTGCTTTTACAGACAGTGATCCAGCATCTGCGTTTACAGACAGTGATCCAACAGTGATCTGCTTTTACAGACAGTGATCCAGCATCTGCTTTTAGAGACCGTGATCCAGCAGTGATCTGCTTTTACAGACAGTGATCCAGCAGTGATCTGCTTTTACAGACAGTGATCCAGCATCTGCATTTACAGACAGTGATCCAGCATCTGCTTTTACAGACAGTGATCCAGCATCTGCTTTTACAGACAGGGATCCAGCAGTGATCAGCTTTGACAGACAGTCATCCAGCATCTGCGTTTACTGACAGTGATCCAGTAGTGATCTGCTTTTACAGACAGTGATCCAGCATCTGCGTTTACAGACAGTGATCCAGCAACTGCGTTTACAGACAGTGATCCAGCATCTGCATTTGCAGTGATCCAGCATCTGCGTTTACAGACAGTGATCCAGCAGTGATCTGCTTTTACAGACAGTGATCCAGCATCTGCGTTGACAGACAGTGATCCAGCAGTGATCTGGTTTACAGACAGTGATCCAGCATCTGTGTTTACAGATAGTGAACCAGCAGTGATCCGCTTTTTCAGACAGTGATCCAGCATCTGCTTTTACAAACAGTGATCCAGCATCTGCATTTACAGACAGTGATCCAACAGTGATCTGCTTTTACAGACAGTAATCCAGCATCTGCTTTTACAGAGAGTGATCTAGCATCTGCGTTTACAGTCAGTGATCCAGCAGTGATCTGCATTTACAGACAGTGAGCCAGCATCTGCGTTTATATACAGTGATCCGGCAGTGATCCGCTTTTACAGACAGTGATCAAGCATCTTCTTTTACAGACAGTGATCCAGCATCTGCGTTTACAGACAGTGATCCAGTAGTGATCTGCTCTTTCAGACAGTGATCCAGCATCTGTTCCTGCAGACAGTGATCCAGCATCTGCTTTTACAGACGGTGATCCAGCAGTGATCAGCTTTTACAGACAGTGATCCAGCCGTGATCTGCTTTTACAGACAGTGATCCAGCATCTGCGTTTACAGACAGTGAACCAGCAGTGATCTGCTTTTACAGATAGTGATCCAGCATCTGCGTTTACAGACAGTGATCCAGCAGTAATCTGCTTTCACAGACAGTGATCCAGCATCCGCTTTTACAGACAGTGATCCAGCAGTTTTCTGCATTTACAGACAGTGATCCAGCAGTGATCCGCTTTTACAGACATTGATCCAGCATCTGCGTTGACAGACAGTGATCCAGCAGTGATCTGGTTTACAGACCGTGATCCAGCATCTGCGTTTACAGATAGTGATCCAGCAGTGATCCGCTTTTACAGACAGTGATCCAGCATCTGCTTTTACAGACAGTAATCCAGCATCTGCTTTTACAGAGAGTGATCTAGCATCTGTGTTTACAGTCAGTGATCCAGCAGTGATCTGCATTTACAGACAGTGAGCCAGCATCTGCGTTTATAGACAGTGATCCAGCAGTGATCCGCTTTTACAGACAGTGATCAAGCATCTTCTTTTACAGAGAGTGATCCAGCATCTGCGTTTACAGACAGTCATCCAATAGTGATCTGCTTTTACAGACAGTGATCCAGCATCTGCTTTTACAGACAGTGATCCAGCATCTGCTTTTACAGACAGTGATCCAGCAGTGATCTGCTCTTACAGACAGTGATGCAGCATCTGCTTTTACAGACTGTGATCCAGCAGTGATCTGCTTTCATAGACAGTGATCCAGCAGTGATCTGCTCTTTCATACTGTGATCCAGCATCTGCGTTTATGGACAGTTATCCAGCAGTGATCCGCTTTTACAGACAGTGATCCAGCATCTGCTTTTACAGACATTGATCCAGCATCTGGTTTTACAGACAGTGATCCAACAGTGATCTGCTTTTACAGACAGAGATCCAGCAGTGATCTGCTCTTACAGACAGTGATCCAGCACTGATCTGCTTTTACAGACAGTGATCTAGCATCTGCGTTTACAAACAGTAATCCAGCAGTGATCTGCTTTTACTGACAGTGATCCAGCATCTGCGTTTACAGACAGTGATCCAGCAGTGATCTGCTTTTACAGACAGTGATCCAACAGTGATCTGCTTTTACAGACAGTGATCCAGCATCTGCTTTTACAGACAGTGATCCAGCAGTGATCTGCTCTTTCAGACAGTGATCCAGCATCTGGATTTACAGACAGTGATCCAGCATCTGCTTTTACAGACAGTGATCCAGCAGTGATCTGCTCTTTCAGACAGTGATCCAGCATCTGCTTTTACAGACAGTGATCCAACAGTGATCTGCTTTTACAGACAGTGATCCAGCAGTGATCTGCTCTTTCAGACAGTGATCCAGCATCTGCTTTTACAGACAGTGATCCAGCAGTGATCTGCTCTTTCAGACAGTGATCCAACATCTGCGTTTACAGACAGTAATCCAGCAGTGATCTGCTTTTACAGACAGTGATCTAGCATCTGCATTTACAGACAGTGATCCAGCATCTGCGTTTACAGACAGTGATCCAGCAGTGATCTGCTTTTACAGACAGTGATCCAGCAGTGATCTGCTCTTACAGACAGTGATCCAGCATCTGCGTTTACGGACAGTGATCCAGCAGTGATCTGCTTTTACTGACAGTGATCTAACAGTGATCTGCTCTTACAGACAGTGATCCAGCACTGATCTGCTTTTACAGACAGTGATCTAGCATCTGCGTTTTCAAACAGTAATCCAGCAGTGATCTGCTTTTACTGACAGTGATCCAGCATCTGCGTTTACAGACAGTGATCCAGCAGTGATCTGCTTTTACAGACAGTGATCCAACAGTGATCTGCTTTTACAGACAGTGATCCAGCATCTGCTTTTACAGACAGTGATCCAGCAGTGATCTGCTCTTTCAGACAGTGATCCAGCATCTGGATTTACAGACAGTGATCCAGCATCTGCTTTTACAGACAGTGATCCAGCAGTGATCTGCTCTTTCAGACAGTGATCCAGCATCTGCTTTTACAGACAGTGATCCAACAGTGATCTGCTTTTACAGACAGTGATCCAGCAGTGATCTGCTCTTTCAGACAGTGATCCAGCATCTGCTTTTACAGACAGTGATCCAGCAGTGATCTGCTCTTTCAGACAGTGATCCAACATCTGCGTTTACAGACAGTGATCCAGCAGTGATCTGCTTTTACAGACAGTGATCCAGCATCTGCATTTACAGACAGTGATCCAGCATCTGCGTTTACAGACAGTGATCCAGCAGTGATCTGCTTTTACAGACAGTGATCCAGCAGTGATCTGCTCTTACAGACAGTGATCCAGCATCTGCGTTTACGGACAGTGATCCAGCAGTGATCTGCTTTTACTGACAGTGATCTAACAGTGATCTGCTTTTACAGACAGTGATCCAGCAGTTATCTGCTCTTACAGACAGTGATCCAGCACTGATTTGCTTTTACAGACAGTGATCCAGCATCTGCTTTTACAGACAGTGATCCAGCAGTGATCTGCTTTTACAGACAGTGATCCAGCAGTGATTTGCTCTTTCAGACAGTGATCCAGCATCTGCGTTTACAGACAGTGATCCAGCAGTGATCTGCTTTTACAGATAGTGATCCAGCATCTGCTTTTACAGACAGTGATCCAGCAGTGATTTGCTCTTTCAGACAGTGATCCAGCATCTGCGTTTACAGACAGTGATCTGATTTTACAGACAGTGATCCAGCATCTGCGTTTACAGACAGTGATCCAGCAATGATTTGCTCTTTCAGTCAGTGATCCAGCAGTGATCTGCTCTTTCATACAGTGATCCAGCATCTGCGTTTATGGACAGTTATCCAGCAGTGATCCGCTTTTACAGACAGTGATCCAGCATCTGCTTTTACAGACATTGATCCAGCATCTGGTTTTACAGACAGTGATCCAACAGTGATCTGCTTTTACAGACAGAGATCCAGCAGTGATCTGCTCTTACAGACAGTGATCCAGCACTGATCTGCTTTTACAGACAGTGATCCAGCATCTGCATTTTCAGACAGTGATCCAGCAGTGATCTGCTTTTACAGACAGTGATCTAGCATCTGCGTTTACAAACAGTAATCCAGCAGTGATCTGCTTTTACTGACAGTGATCCAGCATCTGCGTTTACAGACAGTGATCCAGCAGTGATCTGCTTTTACAGACAGTGATCCAACAGTGATCTGCTTTTACAGACAGTGATCCAGCATCTGCTTTTACAGACAGTGATCCAGCAGTGATCTGCTCTTTCAGACAGTGATCCAGCATCTGGATTTACAGACAGTGATACAGCATCTGCTTTTACAGACAGTGATCCAGCAGTGATCTGCTCTTTCAGACAGTGATCCAACATCTGCGTTTACAGACAGTGATCCAGCAGTGATCTGCTTTTACAGACAGTGATCCAGCATCTTCGTTTACAGACAGTGATCCAGCATCTGCGTTTACAGACAGTGATCCAGTAGTGATCTGCTTTCACAGACAGTGATCCAGCAGTGATCTGCTCTTTCAGACAGTGATCCAGCATCTGTTCCTGCAGACAGTGATCCAGCATCTGCTTTTACAGACAGTGATCCAGCATCTGCTTTTACAGACAGTGATCCAACAGTGATCTGCTTTTACAGACAGTGATCCAGCAGTGATCTGCTCTTTCAGACAGTGATCCAGCATCTGGATTTACAGACAGTGATCCAGCATCTGCTTTTACAGACAGTGATCCAGCAGTGATCTGCTCTTTCAGACAGTGATCCAACATCTGCGTTTACAGACAGTGATCCAGCAGTGATCTGCTTTTACAGACAGTGATCCAGCATCTGCATTTACAGACAGTGATCCAGCATCTGCGTTTACAGACATTGATCCAGCAGTGATCTGCTTTTACAGACAGTGATCCAGCAGTGATCTGCTCTTACAGACAGTGATCCAGCATCTGCGTTTACGGACAGTGATCCAGCAGTGATCTGCTTTTACTGACAGTGATCTAACAGTGATCTGCTTTTACAGACAGTGATCCAGCAGTGATCTGCTCTTACAGACAGTGATCCAGCACTGATTTGCTTTTACAGACAGTGATCCAGCATCTGCTTTTACAGACAGTGATCCAGCAGTGATCTGCTTTTACAGACAGTGATCCAGCAGTGATTTGCTCTTTCAGACAGTGATCCAGCATCTGCGTTTACAGACAGTGATCCAGCAGTGATCTGCTTTTACAGACAGTGATCCAGCAGTGATTTGCTCTTTCAGACAGTGATCCAGCATCTGCGTTTACAGACAGTGATCTGATTTTACAGAAAGTGATCCAGCATCTGCGTTTACAGACAGTGATCCAGCATCTGCGTTTACAGACTGTGATCCAGCAGTGATCTGCTTTTACAGACAGTGATCCAGAATCTGCTTTTACAGACAGTGATCCAGTATCTGCGTTTACAGACAGTGATCCAAAAGTGATCTGCTTTTACAGACAGTGATCCAGCATCTGCTTTTACAGACCGTGATCCAGCAGTGATCTGCTTTTACAGACAGTGATCCAGCAGTGATCTGCTCTTTCAGACAGTGATCCAGCATCAGTTCCTGCAGACAGTTATCCAGCATCTGCTTTTACAGACGGTGATCCAGCAGTGATCAGCTTTTACAGACAGTGATCCAGCCGTGATCTGCTTTTACAGACAGTGATGCAGCATCTGGATTTACAGACAGTGAACCAGCAGTGATCTGCTTTTACAGATAGTGATCCAGCATCTGCGTTTACAGACAGTGATCCAGCAGTAATCTGCTTTCACAGACAGTGATCCAGCATCTGCGTTTACAGACAGTGATCCAGCAGTAATCCGCTTTTACAGACAGTGATTCAGCAGTGTTCTGCTTTTACAGACAGTGATCTGCTTTTACAGACAGTGATCCAGCAGTGATCTGCTCTTACAGACAGTGATCCAGCAGTGATCTCCTTTTACAGACAGTGATCCAGCAGTGATCTGCTTTTATGGACAGTGATCCAGCACCTGCTCTTACAGACAGTGATCCAGCAGTGATCTGCTTTTACAGACAGTGATCCAGCATCTGCGTTTACAGACAGTGATCCAACAGTGATCTGCTTTTACAGACAGTGATCCAGCATCTGCTTTTAGAGACCGTGATCCAGCAGTGATCTGCTTTTACAGACAGTGATCCAGTAGGGATCTGCTCTTTCAGACAGTGATCCAGCATCTGTTCCTGCAGACAGTGATCCAGCATCTGCTTTTACAGACGGTGATCCAGCAGTGATCAGCTTTTACAGACAGTGATCCAGCCGTGATCTGCTTTTACAGACAGTGATCCAGCATCTGCGTTTACAGACAGTGAACCAGCAGTGATCTGCTTTTACAGATAGTGATCCAGCATCTGCGTTTACAGACAGTGATCCAGCAGTAATCTGCTTTCACAGACAGTGATCCAGCATCCGCTTTTACAGACAGTGATCCAGCAGTTTTCTGCATTTACAGACAGTGATCCAGCAGTGATCCGCTTTTACAGACAGTGATCCAGCATCTGCGTTGACAGACAGTGATCCAGCAGTGATCTGGTTTACAGACCGTGATCCAGCATCTGCGTTTACAGATAGTGATCCAGCAGTGATCCGCTTTTACAGACAGTGATCGAGCATCTGCTTTTACAGACAGTAATCCAGCATCTGCTTTTACAGAGAGTGATCTAGCATCTGCGTTTACAGTCAGTGATCCAGCAGTGATCTGCATTTACAGACAGTGAGCCAGCATCTGCGTTTATAGACAGTGATCCAGCAGTGATCCGCTTTTACAGACAGTGATCAAGCATCTTCTTTTACAGAGAGTGATCCAGCATCTGCGTTTACAGACAGTGATCCAATAGTGATCTGCTTTTACAAACAGTGATCCAGCATCTGCTTTTACAGACAGTGATCCAGCATCTGCTTTTACAGACAGTGATCCAGCAGTGATCTGCTCTTACAGACCGTGATCCAGCATCTGCTTTTACAGACTGTGATCCAGCAGTGATCTGCTTTCATAGACAGTGATCCAGCAGTGATCTGCTCTTTCATACTGTGATCCAGCATCTGCGTTTATGGACAGTTATCCAGCAGTGATCCGCTTTTACAGACAGTGATCCAGCATCTGCTTTTACAGACATTGATCCAGCATCTGGTTTTACAGACAGTGATCCAACAGTGATCTGCTTTTACAGACAGAGATCCAGCAGTGATCTGCTCTTACAGACAGTGATCCAGCACTGATCTGCTTTTACAGACAGTGATCCAGCATCTGCATTTAAAGACAGTGATCCAGCAGTGATCTGCTTTTACAGACAGTGATCTAGCATCTGCGTTTACAAACAGTAATCCAGCAGTGATCTGCTTTTACTGACAGTGATCCAGCATCTGCGTTTACAGACAGTGATCCAGCAGTGATCTGCTTTTACAGACAGTGATCCAACAGTGATCTGCTTTTACAGACAGTGATCCAGCATCTGCTTTTACAGACAGTGATCCAGCAGTGATCTGCTCTTTCAGACAGTGATCCAGCATCTGGATTTACAGACAGTGATACAGCATCTGCTTTTACAGACAGTGATCCAGCAGTGATCTGCTCTTTCAGACAGTGATCCAACATCTGCGTTTACAGACAGTGATCCAGCAGTGATCTGCTTTTACAGACAGTGATCCAGCATCTTCGTTTACAGACAGTGATCCAGCATCTGCGTTTACAGACAGTGATCCAGCAGTGATCTGCTCTTACAGACAGTGATCCAGCACTGATTTGCTTTTACAGACAGTGATCCAGCATCTGCTTTTACAGACAGTGATCCAGCAGTGATCTGCTTTTACAGACAGTGATCCAGCAGTGATTTGCTCTTTCAGACAGTGATCCAGCATCTGCGTTTACAGACAGTGATCCAGCAGTGATCTGCTTTTACAGACAGTGATCCAGCATCTGCTTTTACAGTCAGTGATGCAGCAGTGATTTGCACTTTCAGACAGTGATCCAGCATCTGCGTTTACAGACAGTGATCTGATTTTACAGACAGTGATCCAGCATCTGCGTTTACAGACAGTGATCCAGCAGTGATTTGCTCTTTCAGACAGTGATCCAGCATCTGGATTTACAGACAGTGATACAGCATCTGCTTTTACAGACAGTGATCCAGCAGTGATCTGCTCTTTCAGACAGTGATCCAACATTTGCATTTACAGACAGTGATCCAGCAGTGATCTGCTTTTACAGACAGTGATCCAGCATCTTCGTTTACAGACAGTGATCCAGCATCTGCGTTTACAGACAGTGATCCAGTAGTGATCTGCTTTCACAGACAGTGATCCAGCAGTGATCTGCTCTTTCAGACAGTGATCCAGCATCTGTTCCTGCAGACAGTGATCCAGCATCTGCTTTTACAGACAGTGATCCAGCATCTGCTTTTACAGACAGTGATCCAACAGTGATCTGCTTTTACAGACAGTGATCCAGCAGTGATCTGCTCTTTCAGACAGTGATCCATCATCTGGATTTACAGACAGTGATCCAGCATCTGCTTTTACAGACAGTGATCCAGCAGTGATCTGCTCTTTCAGACAGTGATCCAGCATCTGCGTTTACAGACAGTGATCCAGTAGTGATCTGCTTTCACAGACAGTGATCCAGCAGTGATCTGCTTTTACTGACAGTGATCTAACAGTGATCTGCTTTTACAGACAGTGATCCAGCAGTGATCTGCTCTTACAGACAGTGATCCAGCACTGATTTGCTTTTACAGACAGTGATCCAGCATCTGCTTTTACAGACAGTGATCCAGCAGTGATCTGCTTTTACAGACAGTGATCCAGCAGTGATTTGCTCTTTCAGACAGTGATCCAGCATCTGCGTTTACAGACAGTGATCCAGCAGTGATCTGCTTTTACAGACAGTGATCCAGCATCTGCTTTTACAGACAGTGATCCAGCAGTGATTTGCTCTTTCAGACAGTGATCCAGCATCTGCGTTTACAGACAGTGATCCAGCAGTGATTTGCTCTTTCAGACAGTGATCCAGCAGTGATCTGCTCTTTCATACTGTGATCCAGCATCTGCGTTTATGGACAGTTATCCAGCAGTGATCCGCTTTTACAGACAGTGATCCAGCATCTGCTTTTACAGACATTGATCCAGCATCTGGTTTTACAGACAGTGATCCAACAGTGATCTGCTTTTACAGACAGAGATCCAGCAGTGATCTGCTCTTACAGACAGTGATCCAGCACTGATCTGCTTTTACAGACAGTGATCCAGCATCTGCATTTACAGACAGTGATCCAGCATCTGCATTTACAGACAGTGATCCAGCAGTGATCTGCTTTTACAGACAGTGATCTAGCATCTGCGTTTACAAACAGTAATCCAGCAGTGATCTGCTTTTACTGACAGTGATCCAGCATCTGCGTTTACAGACAGTGATCCAGCAGTGATCTGCTTTTACAGACAGTGATCCAACAGTGATCTGCTTTTACAGACAGTGATCCAGCATCTGCTTTTACAGACAGTGATCCAGCAGTGATCTGCTCTTTCAGACAGTGATCCAGCATCTGGATTTACAGACAGTGATACAGCATCTGCTTTTACAGACAGTGATCCAGCAGTGATCTGCTCTTTCAGACAGTGATCCAACATCTGCGTTTACAGACAGTGATCCAGCAGTGATCTGCTTTTACAGACAGTGATCCAGCATCTTCGTTTACAGACAGTGATCCAGCATCTGCGTTTACAGACAGTGATCCAGTAGTGATCTGCTTTCACAGACAGTGATCCAGCAGTGATCTGCTCTTTCAGACAGTGATCCAGCATCTGTTCCTGCAGACAGTGATCCAGCATCTGCTTTTACAGACAGTGATCCAGCATCTGCTTTTACAGACAGTGATCCAGCATCTGCTTTTACAGACATTGATCCAGCATCTGGTTTTACAGACAGTGATCCAACAGTGATCTGCTTTTACAGACAGAGATCCAGCAGTGATCTGCTCTTACAGACAGTGATCCAGCACTGATTTGCTTTTACAGACAGTGATCCAGCATCTGCTTTTACAGACAGTGATCCAGCAGTGATCTGCTTTTACAGACAGTGATCCAGCAGTGATTTGCTCTTTCAGACAGTGATCCAGCATCTGCGTTTACAGACAGTGATCCAGCAGTGATCTGCTTTTACAGACAGTGATCCAGCATCTGCTTTTACAGACAGTGATCCAGCAGTGATTTGCTCTTTCAGACAGTGATCCAGCATCTGCGTTTACAGACAGTGATCCAGCAGTGATTTGCTCTTTCAGACAGTGATCCAGCAGTGATCTGCTCTTTCATACTGTGATCCAGCATCTGCGTTTATGGACAGTTATCCAGCAGTGATCCGCTTTTACAGACAGTGATCCAGCATCTGCTTTTACAGACATTGATCCAGCATCTGGTTTTACAGACAGTGATCCAACAGTGATCTGCTTTTACAGACTGAGATCCAGCAGTGATCTGCTCTTACAGACAGTGATCCAGCACTGATCTGCTTTTACAGACAGTGATCCAGCATCTGCATTTACAGACAGTGATCCAGCATCTGCATTTACAGACAGTGATCCAGCAGTGATCTGCTTTTACAGACAGTGATCTAGCATCTGCGTTTACAAACAGTAATCCAGCAGTGATCTGCTTTTACTGACAGTGATCCAGCATCTGCGTTTACAGACAGTGATCCAGCAGTGATCTGCTTTTACAGACAGTGATCCAACAGTGATCTGCTTTTACAGACAGTGATCCAGCATCTGCTTTTACAGACAGTGATCCAGCAGTGATCTGCTCTTTCAGACAGTGATCCAGCATCTGGATTTACAGACAGTGATACAGCATCTGCTTTTACAGACAGTGATCCAGCAGTGATCTGCTCTTTCAGACAGTGATCCAACATCTGCGTTTACAGACAGTGATCCAGCAGTGATCTGCTTTTACAGACAGTGATCCAGCATCTTCGTTTACAGACAGTGATCCAGCATCTGCGATTACAGACAGTGATCCAGTAGTGATCTGCTTTCACAGACAGTGATCCAGCAGTGATCTGCTCTTTCAGACAGTGATCCAGCATCTGTTCCTGCAGACAGTGATCCAGCATCTGCTTTTACAGACAGTGATCCAGCATCTGCTTTTACAGACAGTGATCCAACAGTGATCTGCTTTTACAGACAGTGATCCAGCAGTGATCTGCTCTTTCAGACAGTGATCCAGCATCTGGATTTACAGACAGTGATCCAGCATCTGCTTTTACAGACAGTGATCCAGCAGTGATCTGCTCTTTCAGACAGTGATCCAACATCTGCGTTTACAGACAGTGATCCAGCAGTGATCTGCTTTTACAGACAGTGATCCAGCATCTGCATTTACAGACAGTGATCCAGCATCTGCGTTTACAGACAGTGATCCAGCAGTGATCTGCTTTTACAGACAGTGATCAAGCAGTGATCTGCTCTTACAGACAGTGATCCAGCATCTGCGTTTACGGACAGTGATCCAGCAGTGATCTGCTTTTACTGACAGTGATCTAACAGTGATCTGCTTTTACAGACAGTGATCCAGCAGTGATCTGCTCTTACAGACAGTGATCCAGCACTGATTTGCTTTTACAGACAGTGATCCAGCATCTGCTTTTACAGACAGTGATCCAGCAGTGATCTGCTTTTACAGACAGTGATCCAGCAGTGATTTGCTCTTTCAGACAGTGATCCAGCATCTGCGTTTACAGACAGTGATCCAGCAGTGATCTGCTTTTACAGACAGTGATCCAGCATCTGCGTTTACAGACAGTGATCTGATTTTACAGACAGTGATCCAGCATCTGCGTTTACAGACAGTGATCCAGCAGTGATCTGCTTTTACAGACAGTGATCCAGCATCTGCGTTTACAGACAGTGATCTGATTTTACAGACAGTGATCCAGCATCTGCGTTTACAGACAGTGATCCAGCAGTGATCTGCTCTTTCATACTGTGATCCAGCATCTGCGTTTATGGACAGTTATCCAGCAGTGATCCGCTTTTACAGACAGTGATCCAGCATCTGCTTTTACAGACGTTGATCCAGCATCTGGTTTTACAGACAGTGATCCAACAGTGATCTGCTTTTACAGACAGTGATCCAGCACTGATCTGCTTTTACAGACAGTGATCCAGCATCTGCATTTACAGACAGTGATCCAGCAGTGATCTGCTTTTACAGACAGTGATCCAGCATCTGCTTTTACAGACAGTGATCCAGCAGTGATCTGCTCTTTCAGACACTGATCCAACATCTGCGTTTACAGACAGTGATCCAGTAGTGATCTGCGTTCACAGACAGTGATCCAGCAGTGATCTGCTCGTTCAGACAGTGATCCAGCATCTGTTCCTGCAGACAGTGATCCAGCATCTGCTTTTACAGACAGTGATCCAGCATCTGCTTTTACAGAAAGTGATCCAGCAGTGATCTGCTTTTACAGACAGTGATCCAGCATCTGCTTTTACAGACAGTGATCCAGCAGTGATTTGCTCTTTCAGACAGTGATCCAGCATCTGCGTTTACAAACAGTGATCTGATTTTACAGACAGTGATCCAGCATCTGCGTTTACAGACAGTGATCCAGCAGTGATTTGCTCTTTCAGACAGTGATCCAGCAGTGATCTGCTCTTTCATACTGTGATCCAGCATCTGCGTTTATGGACAGTTATCCAGCAGTGATCCGCCTTTACAGACAGTGATCCAGCATCTGCTTTTACAGACATTGATCCAGCATCTGGTTTTACAGACAGTGATCCAACAGTGATCTGCTTTTACAGACAGAGATCCAGCAGTGATCTGCTCTTACAGACAGTGATCCAGCACTGATCTGCTTTTACAGACAGTGATCCAGCATCTGCATTTACAGACAGTGATCCAGCAGTGATCTGCTTTTACAGACAGTGATCTAGCATCTGCGTTTACAAACAGTAATCCAGCAGTGATCTGCTTTTACTGACAGTGATCCAGCATCTGCGTTTACAGACAGTGATCCAGCAGTGATCTGCTTTTACAGACAGTGATCCAACAGTGATCTGCTTTTACAGACAGTGATCCAGCATCTGCTTTTACAGACAGTGATCCAGCAGTGATCTGCTCTTTCAGACAGTGATCCAGCATCTGGATTTACAGACAGTGATACAGCATCTGCTTTTACAGACAGTGATCCAGCAGTGATCTGCTCTTTCAGACAGTGATCCAACATCTGCGTTTACAGACAGTGATCCAGCAGTGATCTGCTTTTACAGACAGTGATCCAGCATCTTCGTTTACAGACAGTGATCCAGCATCTGCGTTTACAGACAGTGATCCAGTAGTGATCTGCTTTCACAGACAGTGATCCAGCAGTGATCTGCTCTTTCAGACAGTGATCCAGCATCTGTTCCTGCAGACAGTGATCCAGCATCTGCTTTTACAGACAGTGATCCAGCATCTGCTTTTACACACAGTGATCCAGCAGTGATCTGCTTTTACAGACAGTGATCCAGCATCAGCTTTTACAGACAGTGATCCAGCAGTGATTTGCTCTTTCAGACAGTGATCCAGCATCTGCGTTTACAGACAGTGATCTGATTTTACAGACAGTGATCCAGCATCTGCGTTTAAAGACAGTGATCCAGCAGTGATTTGCTCTTTCAGACAGTGATCCAGCAGTGATCTGCTCTTTCATACTGTGATCCAGCATCTGCGTTTATGGACAGTTATCCAGCAGTGATCCGCTTTTACAGACAGTGATCCAGCATCTGCTTTTACAGACATTGATCCAGCATCTGGTTTTACAGACAGTGATCCAACAGTGATCTGCTTTTACAGACAGAGATCCAGCAGTGATCTGCTCTTACAGACAGTGATCCAGCACTGATCTGCTTTTACAGACAGTGATCCAGCATCTGCATTTACAGACAGTGATCCAGCAGTGATCTGCTTTTACAGACAGTGATCTAGCATCTGCGTTTACAAACAGTAATCCAGCAGTGATCTGCTTTTACTGACAGTGATCCAGCATCTGCGTTTACAGACAGTGATCCAGCAGTGATCTGCTTTTACAGACAGTGATCCAACAGTGATCTGCTTTTACAGACAGTGATCCAGCATCTGCTTTTACAGACAGTGATCCAGCAGTGATCTGCTCTTTCAGACAGTGATCCAGCATCTGGATTTACAGACAGTGATACAGCATCTGCTTTTACAGACAGTGATCCAGCAGTGATCTGCTCTTTCAGACAGTGATCCAGCATCTGCGTTTACAGACAGTGATCCAGCAGTGATTTGCTCTTTCAGACAGTGATCCAGCAGTGATCTGCTCTTTCATACTGTGATCCAGCATCTGCGTTTATGGACAGTTATCCAGCAGTGATCCGCTTTTACAGACAGTGATCCAGCATCTGCTTTTACAGACATTGATCCAGCATCTGGTTTTACAGACAGTGATCCAACAGTGATCTGCTTTTACAGACAGAGATCCAGCAGTGATCTGCTCTTACAGACAGTGATCCAGCACTGATCTGCTTTTACAGACAGTGATCCAGCATCTGCATTTACAGACAGTGATCCAGCAGTGATCTGCTTTTACAGACAGTGATCTAGCATCTGCGTTTACAAACAGTAATCCAGCAGTGATCTGCTTTTACTGACAGTGATCCAGCATCTGCGTTTACAGACAGTGATCCAGCAGTGATCTGCTTTTACAGACAGTGATCCAACAGTGATCTGCTTTTACAGACAGTGATCCAGCATCTGCTTTTACAGACAGTGATCCAGCAGTGATCTGCTCTTTCAGACAGTGATCCAGCATCTGGATTTACAGACAGTGATACAGCATCTGCTTTTACAGACAGTGATCCAGCAGTGATCTGCTCTTTCAGACAGTGATCCAACATCTGCGTTTACAGACAGTGATCCAGCAGTGATCTGCTTTTACAGACAGTGATCCAGCATCTTCGTTTACAGACAGTGATCCAGCATCTGCGTTTACAGACAGTGATCCAGTAGTGATCTGCTTTCACAGACAGTGATCCAGCACTGATCTGCTCTTTCAGACAGTGATCCAGCATCTGTTCCTGCAGACAGTGATCCAGCATCTGCTTTTACAGACAGTGATGCAGCATCTGCTTTTACAGACAGTGATCCAGCAGTGATCTGCTCTTTCAGACAGTGATCCAGCATCTGCGTTTACAGACAGTGATCCAGTAGTGATCTGCTTACACAGACAGTGATCCAGCAGTGATCTGCTCTTTCAGACAGTGATCCAGCATCTGTTCCTGCAGACAGTGATCCAGCATCTGCTTTTACAGACAGTGATCCAGCATCTGCTTTTACAGACAGTGATCCAACAGTGATCTGCTTTTACAGACAGTGATCCAGCAGTGATCTGCTCTTTCAGACAGTGATCCAGCATCTGGATTTACAGACAGTGATCCAGCATCTGCTTTTACAGACAGTGATCCAGCAGTGATCTGCTCTTTCAGACAGTGATCCAACATCTGCGTTTACAGACAGTGATCCAGCAGTGATCTGCTTTTACAGACAGTGATCCAGCATCTGCATTTACAGACAGTGATCCAGCATCTGCGTTTACAGACAGTGATCCAGCAGTGATCTGCTTTTACAGACAGTGATCCAGCAGTGATCTGCTCTTACAGACAGTGATCCAGCATCTGCGTTTACGGACAGTGATCCAGCAGTGATCTGCTCTTACAGACAGTTATCCAGCAGTGATCCGCTTTTACAGACAGTGATCCAGCATCTGCTTTTACAGACATTGATCCAGCATCTGGTTTTACAGACAGTGATCCAACAGTGATCTGCTTTTACAGACAGAGATCCAGCAGTGATCTGCTCTTACAGACAGTGATCCAGCACTGATCTGCTTTTACAGACAGTGATCCAGCATCTGCATTTACAGACAGTGATCCAGCATCTGCATTTACAGACAGTGATCCAGCAGTGATCTGCTTTTACAGACAGTGATCTAGCATCTGCGTTTACAAACAGTAATCCAGCAGTGATCTGCTTTTACTGACAGTGATCCAGCATCTGCGTTTACAGACAGTGATCCAGCAGTGATCTGCTTTTACAGACAGTGATCCAACAGTGATCTGCTTTTACAGACAGTGATCCAGCATCTGCTTTTACAGACAGTGATCCAGCAGTGATCTGCTCTTTCAGACAGTGATCCAGCATCTGGATTTACAGACAGTGATACAGCATCTGCTTTTACAGACAGTGATCCAGCAGTGATCTGCTCTTTCAGACAGTGATCCAACATCTGCGTTTACAGACAGTGATCCAGCAGTGATCTGCTTTTACAGACAGTGATCCAGCATCTTCGTTTACAGACAGTGATCCAGCATCTGCGTTTACAGACAGTGATCCAGTAGTGATCTGCTTTCACAGACAGTGATCCAGCAGTGATCTGCTCTTTCAGACAGTGATCCAGCATCTGTTCCTGCAGACAGTGATCCAGCATCTGCTTTTACAGACAGTGATCCAGCATCTGCTTTTACAGACAGTGATCCAACAGTGATCTGCTTTTACAGACAGTGATCCAGCAGTGATCTGCTCTTTCAGACAGTGATCCAGCATCTGGATTTACAGACAGTGATCCAGCATCTGCTTTTACAGACAGTGATCCAGCAGTGATCTGCTCTTTCAGACAGTGATCCAACATCTGCGTTTACAGACAGTGATCCAGCAGTGATCTGCTTTTACAGACAGTGATCCAGCATCTGCATTTACAGACAGTGATCCAGCATCTGCGTTTACAGACAGTGATCCAGCAGTGATCTGCTTTTACAGACAGTGATCCAGCAGTGATCTGCTCTTACAGACAGTGATCCAGCATCTGCGTTTACGGACAGTGATCCAGCAGTGATCTGCTTTTACTGACAGTGATCTAACAGTGATCTGCTTTTACAGACAGTGATCCAGCAGTGATCTGCTCTTACAGACAGTGATCCAGCACTGATTTGCTTTTACAGACAGTGATCCAGCATCTGCTTTTACAGACAGTGATCCAGCAGTGATCTGCTTTTACAGACAGTGATCCAGCAGTGATTTGCTCTTTCAGACAGTGATCCAGCATCTGCGTTTACAGACAGTGATCCAGCAGTGATCTGCTTTTACAGACAGTGATCCAGCATCTGCGTTTACAGACAGTGATCTGATTTTACAGACAGTGATCCAGCATCTGCGTTTACAGACAGTGATCCAGCAGTGATCTGCTTTTACAGACAGTGATCCAGCATCTGCGTTTACAGACAGTGATCTGATTTTACAGACAGTGATCCAGCATCTGCGTTTACAGACAGTGATCCAGCAGTGATTTGCTCTTTCAGACAGTGATCCAGCAGTGATCTGCTCTTTCATACTGTGATCCAGCATCTGCGTTTATGGACAGTTATCCAGCAGTGATCCGCTTTTACAGACAGTGATCCAGCATCTGCTTTTACAGACGTTGATCCAGCATCTGGTTTTACAGACAGTGATCCAACAGTGATCTGCTTTTACAGACAGTGATCCAGCACTGATCTGCTTTTACAGACAGTGATCCAGCATCTGCATTTACAGACAGTGATCCAGCAGTGATCTGCTTTTACAGACAGTGATCCAGCATCTGCTTTTACAGACAGTGATCCAGCAGTGATCTGCTCTTTCAGACACTGATCCAACATCTGCGTTTACAGACAGTGATCCAGTAGTGATCTGCGTTCACAGACAGTGATCCAGCAGTGATCTGCTCGTTCAGACAGTGATCCAGCATCTGTTCCTGCAGACAGTGATCCAGCATCTGCTTTCACAGACAGTGATCCAGCATCTGCTTTTACAGAAAGTGATCCAGCAGTGATCTGCTTTTACAGACAGTGATCCAGCATCTGCTTTTACAGACAGTGATCCAGCAGTGATTTGCTCTTTCAGACAGTGATCCAGCATCTGCGTTTACAAACAGTGATCTGATTTTACAGACAGTGATCCAGCATCTGCGTTTACAGACAGTGATCCAGCAGTGATTTGCTCTTTCAGACAGTGATCCAGCAGTGATCTGCTCTTTCATACTGTGATCCAGCATCTGCGTTTATGGACAGTTATCCAGCAGTGATCCGCTTTTACAGACAGTGATCCAGCATCTGCTTTTACAGACATTGATCCAGCATCTGGTTTTACAGACAGTGATCCAACAGTGATCTGCTTTTACAGACAGAGATCCAGCAGTGATCTGCTCTTACAGACAGTGATCCAGCACTGATCTGCTTTTACAGACAGTGATCCAGCATCTGCATTTACAGACAGTGATCCAGCAGTGATCTGCTTTTACAGACAGTGATCTAGCATCTGCGTTTACAAACAGTAATCCAGCAGTGATCTGCTTTTACTGACAGTGATCCAGCATCTGCGTTTACAGACAGTGATCCAGCAGTGATCTGCTTTTACAGACAGTGATCCAACAGTGATCTGCTTTTACAGACAGTGATCCAGCATCTGCTTTTACAGACAGTGATCCAGCAGTGATCTGCTCTTTCAGACAGTGATCCAGCATCTGGATTTACAGACAGTGATACAGCATCTGCTTTTACAGACAGTGATCCAGCAGTGATCTGCTCTTTCAGACAGTGATCCAACATCTGCGTTTACAGACAGTGATCCAGCAGTGATCTGCTTTTACAGACAGTGATCCAGCATCTTCGTTTACAGACAGTGATCCAGCATCTGCGTTTACAGACAGTGATCCAGTAGTGATCTGCTTTCACAGGCAGTGATCCAGCAGTGATCTGCTCTTTCAGACAGTGATCCAGCATCTGTTCCTGCAGACAGTGATCCAGCATCTGCTTTTACAGACAGTGATCCAGCATCTGCTTTTACACACAGTGATCCAGCAGTGATCTGCTTTTACAGACAGTGATCCAGCATCAGCTTTTACAGACAGTGATCCAGCAGTGATTTGCTCTTTCAGACAGTGATCCAGCATCTGCGTTTACAGACAGTGATCTGATTTTACAGACAGTGATCCAGCATCTGCGTTTACAGACAGTGATCCAGCAGTGATTTGCTCTTTCAGACAGTGATCCAGCAGTGATCTGCTCTTTCATACTGTGATCCAGCATCTGCGTTTATGGACAGTTATCCAGCAGTGATCCGCTTTTACAGACAGTGATCCAGCATCTGCTTTTACAGACATTGATCCAGCATCTGGTTTTACAGACAGTGATCCAACAGTGATCTGCTTTTACAGACAGAGATCCAGCAGTGATCTGCTCTTACAGACAGTGATCCAGCACTGATCTGCTTTTACAGACAGTGATCCAGCATCTGCATTTACAGACAATGATCCAGCAGTGATCTGCTTTTACAGACAGTGATCTAGCATCTGCGTTTACAAACAGTAATCCAGCAGTGATCTGCTTTTACTGACAGTGATCCAGCATCTGCGTTTACAGACAGTGATCCAGCAGTGATCTGCTTTTACAGACAGTGATCCAACAGTGATCTGCTTTTACAGACAGTGATCCAGCATCTGCTTTTACAGACAGTGATCCAGCAGTGATCTGCTCTTTCAGACAGTGATCCAGCATCTGGATTTACAGACAGTGATACAGCATCTGCTTTTACAGACAGTGATCCAGCAGTGATCTGCTCTTTCAGACAGTGATCCAGCATCTGCGTTTACAGACAGTGATCCAGCAGTGATTTGCTCTTTCAGACAGTGATCCAGCAGTGATCTGCTCTTTCATACTGTGATCCAGCATCTGCGTTTATGGACAGTTATCCAGCAGTGATCCGCTTTTACAGACAGTGATCCAGCATCTGCTTTTACAGACATTGATCCAGCATCTGGTTTTACAGACAGTGATCCAACAGTGATCTGCTTTTACAGACAGAGATCCAGCAGTGATCTGCTCTTACAGACAGTGATCCAGCACTGATCTGCTTTTACAGACAGTGATCCAGCATCTGCATTTACAGACAGTGATCCAGCAGTGATCTGCTTTTACAGACAGTGATCTAGCATCTGCGTTTACAAACAGTAATCCAGCAGTGATCTGCTTTTACTGACAGTGATCCAGCATCTGCGTTTACAGACAGTGATCCAGCAGTGATCTGCTTTTACAGACAGTGATCCAACAGTGATCTGCTTTTACAGACAGTGATCCAGCATCTGCTTTTACAGACAGTGATCCAGCAGTGATCTGCTCTTTCAGACAGTGATCCAGCATCTGGATTTACAGACAGTGATACAGCATCTGCTTTTACAGACAGTGATCCAGCAGTGATCTGCTCTTTCAGACAGTGATCCAACATCTGCGTTTACAGACAGTGATCCAGCAGTGATCTGCTTTTACAGACAGTGATCCAGCATCTTCGTTTACAGACAGTGATCCAGCATCTGCGTTTACAGACAGTGATCCAGTAGTGATCTGCTTTCACAGACAGTGATCCAGCACTGATCTGCTCTTTCAGACAGTGATCCAGCATCTGTTCCTGCAGACAGTGATCCAGCATCTGCTTTTACAGACAGTGATCCAGCATCTGCTTTTACAGACAGTGATCCAGCAGTGATCTGCTCTTTCAGACAGTGATCCAGCATCTGCGTTTACAGACAGTGATCCAGTAGTGATCTGCTTACACAGACAGTGATCCAGCAGTGATCTGCTCTTTCAGACAGTGATCCAGCATCTGTTCCTGCAGACAGTGATCCAGCATCTGCTTTTACAGACAGTGATCCAGCATCTGCTTTTACAGACAGTGATCCAACAGTGATCTGCTTTTACAGACAGTGATCCAGCAGTGATCTGCTCTTTCAGACAGTGATCCAGCATCTGGATTTACAGACAGTGATCCAGCATCTGCTTTTACAGACAGTGATCCAGCAGTGATCTGCTCTTTCAGACAGTGATCCAACATCTGCGTTTACAGACAGTGATCCAGCAGTGATCTGCTTTTACAGACAGTGATCCAGCATCTGCATTTACAGACAGTGATCCAGCATCTGCGTTTACAGACAGTGATCCAGCAGTGATCTGCTTTTACAGACAGTGATCCAGCAGTGATCTGCTCTTACAGACAGTGATCCAGCATCTGCGTTTACGGACAGTGATCCAGCAGTGATCTGCTTTTACTGACAGTGATCTAACAGTGATCTGCTTTTACAGACAGTGATCCAGCAGTGATCTGCTCTTACAGACAGTGATCCAGCACTGATTTGCTTTTGCAGACAGTGATCCAGCATCTGCTTTTACAGACAGTGATCCAGCAGTGATCTGCTTTTACAGACAGTGATCCAGCAGTGATTTGCTCTTTCAGACAGTGATCCAGCATCTGCGTTTACAGACAGTGATCCAGCAGTGATCTGCTTTTACAGACAGTGATCCAGCATCTGCTTTTACAGACAGTGATCCAGCAGTGATTTGCTCTTTCAGACAGTGATCCAGCATCTGCGTTTACAGACAGTGATCTGATTTAACAGACAGTGATCCAGCATCTGCATTTACAGACAGTGATCCAGCAGTGATGTGCTCTTTCAGACAGTGATCCAGCAGTGATCTGCTCTTTCATACTGTGATCCAGCATCTGCGTTTATGGACAGTTATCCAGCAGTGATCCGCTTTTACAGACAGTGATCCAGCATCTGCTTTTACAGACATTGATCCAGCATCTGGTTTTACAGACAGTGATCCAACAGTGATCTGCTTTTACAGACAGAGATCCAGCAGTGATCTGCTCTTACAGACAGTGATCCAGCACTGATCTGCTTTTACAGACAGTGATCCAGCATCTGCATTTACAGACAGTGATCCAGCAGTGATCTGCTTTTACAGACAGTGATCCAGCATCTGCTTTTACAGACAGTGATCCAGCAGTGATCTGCTCTTTCAGACAGTGATCCAACATCTGCGTTTACAGACAGTGATCCAGTAGTGATCTGCGTTCACAGACAGTGATCCAGCAGTGATCTGCTCTTTCAGACAGTGATCCAGCATCTGTTCCTGCAGACAGTGATCCAGCATCTGCTTTTACAGACAGTGATCCAGCATCTGCTTTTACAGACAGTGATCCAGCAGTGATCTGCTTTTACAGACAGTGATCCAGCATCTGCTTTTACAGACAGTGATCCAGCAGTGATTTGCTCTTTCAGACAGTGATCCAGCATCTGCGTTTACAGACAGTGATCTGATTTTACAGACAGTGATCCAGCATCTGCGTTTACAGACAGTGATCCAGCAGTGATTTGCTCTTTCAGACAGTGATCCAGCAGTGATCTGCTCTTTCATACTGTGATCCAGCATCTGCGTTTATGGACAGTTATCCAGCAGTGATCCGCTTTTACAGACAGTGATCCAGCATCTGCTTTTACAGACATTGATCCAGCATCTGGTTTTACAGACAGTGATCCAACAGTGATCTGCTTTTACAGACAGAGATCCAGCAGTGATCTGCTCTTACAGACAGTGATCCAGCACTGATCTGCTTTTACAGACAGTGATCCAGCATCTGCATTTACAGACAGTGATCCAGCAGTGATCTGTTTTTACAGACAGTGATCTAGCATCTGCGTTTACAAACAGTAATCCAGCAGTGATCTGCTTTTACTGACAGTGATCCAGCATCTGCGTTTACAGACAGTGATCCAGCAGTGATCTGCTTTTACAGACAGTGATCCAACAGTGATCTGCTTTTACAGACAGTGATCCAGCAGTGATTTGCTCTTTCAGACAGTGATCCAGCATCTGCGTTTACAGACAGTGATCTGATTTTACAGACAGTGATCCAGCATCTGCATTTACAGACAGTGATCCAGCATCTGCGTTTACAGACAGTGATCCAGCAGTGATCTGCTCTTTCATACTGTGATCCAGCATCTGCGTTTATGGACAGTTATCCAGCAGTGATCCGCGTTTACAGACAGTGATCCAGCATCTGCTTTTACAGACATTGATCCAGCATCTGGTTTTACAGACAGTGATCCAACAGTGATCTGCTTTTACAGACAGAGATCCAGCAGTGATCTGCTCTTACAGACAGTGATCCAGCACTGATCTGCTTTTACAGACAGTGATCCAGCATCTGCATTTACAGACAGTGATCCAGCAGTGATCTGCTTTTACAGACAGTGATCTAGCATCTGCGTTTACAAACAGTAATCCAGCAGTGATCTGCTTTTACTGACAGTGATCCAGCATCTGCGTTTACAGACAGTGATCCAGCAGTGATCTGCTTTTACAGACAGTGATCCAACAGTGATCTGCTTTTACAGACAGTGATCCAGCAGTGATTTGCTCTTTCAGACAGTGATCCAGCATCTGCGTTTACAGACAGTGATCTGATTTTACAGACATTGATCCAGCATCTGCATTTACAGACAGTGATCCAGCATCTGCGTTTATGGACAGTTATCCAGCAGTGATCCGCTTTTACAGACAGTGATCCAGCATCTGCTTTTACAGACATTGATCCAGCATCTGGTTTTACAGACAGTGATCCAACAGTGATCTGCTTTTACAGACAGAGATCCAGCAGTGATCTGCTCTTACAGACAGTGATCCAGCACTGATCTGCTTATACAGACAGTGATCCAGCATCTGCATTTACAGACAGTGATCCAGCAGTGATCTGCTTTTACAGACAGTGATCTAGCATCTGCGTTTACAAACAGTAATCCAGCAGTGATCTGCTTTTACTGACAGTGATGCAGCATCTGCGTTTACAGACAGTGATCCAGCAGTGATCTGCTTTTACAGACAGAGATCCAGCAGTGATCTGCTCTTTCAGACAGTGATCCAGCATCTGGATTTACAGACAGTGATCCAGCATCTGCTTTTACAGACAGTGATCCAGCAGTGATCTGCTCTTTCAGACAGTGATCCAACATCTGCGTTTACAGACAGCGATCCAGCAGTGATCTGCTTTTACAGACAGTGATCCAGCATCTGCATTTACAGACAGTGATCCAGCATCTGCGTTTACAGACAGTGATCCAGCAGTGATCTGCTTTTACAGACAGTGATCCAGCAGTGATCTGCTCTTACAGACAGTGATCCAGCATCTGCGTTTACGGACAGTGATCCAGCAGTGATCTGCTTTTACTGACAGTGATCTGCTTTTACAGACAGTGATCCAGCAGTGATCTGCTCTTACAGACAGTGATCCAGCACTGATTTGCTTTTACAGACAGTGATCCAGCATCTGCTTTTACAGACAGTGATCCAGCAGTGATCTGCTTTTACAGACAGTGATCCAGCATTGATTTGCTCTTTCAGACAGTGATCCAGCATCTGTGTTTACAGACAGTGATCCAGCAGTGATCTGCTTTTACAGACAGTGATCCAGCATCTGCTTTTACAGACAGTGATCCAGCAGTGATTTGCTCTTTCAGACAGTGATCCAGCATCTGCGTTTACAGACAGTGATCTGATTTAACAGACAGTGATCCAGCATCTGCGTTTACAGACAGTGATCCAGCAGTGATTTGCTCTTTCAGACAGTGATCCAGCAGTGATCTGCTCTTTCATACTGTGATCCAGCATCTGCGTTTATGGACAGTTATCCAGCAGTGATCCGCTTTTACAGACAGTGATCCAGCATCTGCTTTTACAGACATTGATCCAGCATCTGGTTTTACAGACAGTGATCCAACAGTGATCTGCTTTTACAGACAGAGATCCAGCAGTGATCTGCTCTTACAGACAGTGATCCAGCACTGATCTGCTTTTACAGACAGTGATCCAGCATCTGCATTTACAGACAGTGATCCAGCAGTGATCTGCTTTTACAGACAGTGATCCAGCATCTGCTTTTACAGACAGTGATCCAGCAGTGATCTGCTCTTACAGACAGTGATCCAGCATCTGCTTTTACAGACAGTGATCCAGCATCTGCTTTTACAGACAGTGATCCAGCAGTGATCTGCTTTTACAGACAGTGATCCAGCATCTGCTTTTACAGACAGTGATCCAGCAGTGATTTGCTCTTTCAGACAGTGATCCAGCATCTGCGTTTACAGACAGTGATCTGATTTTACAGACAGTGATCCAGCATCTGCGTTTACAGACAGTGATCCAGCAGTGATTTGCTCTTTCAGACAGTGATCCAGCAGTGATCTGCTCTTTCATACTGTGATCCAGCATCTGCGTTTATGGACAGTTATCCAGCAGTGATCCGCTTTTACAGACAGTGATCCAGCATCTGCTTTTACAGACATTGATCCAGCATCTGGTTTTACAGACAGTGATCCAACAGTGATCTGCTTTTACAGACAGTGATCCAGCACTGATCTGCTCTTACAGACAGTGATCCAGCACTGATCTGCTTTTACAGACAGTGATCCAGCATCTGCATTTACAGACAGTGATCCAGCAGTGATCTGCTTTTACAGACAGTGATCTAGCATCTGCGTTTACAAACAGTAATCCAGCAGTGATCTGCTTTTACTGACAGTGATCCAGCATCTGCGTTTACAGACAGTGATCCAGCAGTGATCTGCTTTTACAGACAGTGATCCAACAGTGATCTGCTTTTACAGACAGTGATCCAGCATCTGCTTTTACAGACAGTGATCCAGCAGTGATCTGCTCTTTCAGACAGTGATCCAGCACTGATCTGCTTTTACAGACAGTGATCCAGCATCTGCATTTACAGACAGTGATCCAGCAGTGATCTGCTTTTACAGACAGTGATCTAGCATCTGCGTTTACAAACAGTAATCCAGCAGTGATCTGCTTTTACTGACAGTGATCCAGCATCTGCGTTTACAGACAGTGATCCAGCAGTGATCTGCTTTTACAGACAGTGATCCAACAGTGATCTGCTTTTACAGACAGTGATCCAGCGTCTGCTTTTACAGACAGTGATCCAGCAGTGATCTGCTCTTTCAGACAGTGATCCAGCATCTGGATTTACAGACAGTGATACAGCATCTGCTTTTACAGACAGTGATCCAGCAGTGATCTGCTCTTTCAGACAGTGATCCAACATCTGCGTTTACAGACAGTGATCCAGCAGTGATCTGCTTTTACAGACAGTGATCCAGCATCTTCGTTTACAGACAGTGATCCAGCATCTGCGTTTACAGACAGTGATCCAGTAGTGATCTGCTTTCACAGACAGTGATCCAGCAGTGATCTGCTCTTTCAGACAGTGATCCAGCATCTGTTCCTGCAGACAGTGATCCAGCATCTGCTTTTACAGACAGTGATCCAGCATCTGCTTTTACAGACAGTGATCCAACAGTGATCTGCTGTTACAGACAGTGATCCAGCAGTGATCTGCTCTTTCAGACAGTGATCCAGCATCTGGATTTACAGACAGTGATCCAGCATCTGCTTTTACAGACAGTGATCCAGCAGTGATCTGCTCTTTCAGACAGTGATCCAACATCTGCGTTTACAGACAGTGATCCAGCAGTGATCTGCTTTTACAGACAGTGATCCAGCATCTGCATTTACAGACAGTGATCCAGCATCTGCGTTTACAGACAGTGATCCAGCAGTGATCTGCTCTTTCATACTGTGATCCAGCATCTGCGTTTATGGACAGTTATCCAGCAGTGATCCGCTTTTACAGACAGTGATCCAGCATCTGCTTTTACAGACATTGATCCAGCATCTGGTTTTACAGACAGTGATCCAACAGTGATCTGCTTTTACAGACAGAGATCCAGCAGTGATCTGCTCTTACAGACAGTGATCCAGCACTGATCTGCTTTTACAGACAGTGATCCAGCATCTGCATTTACAGACAGTGATCCAGCAGTGATCTGCTTTTACAGACAGTGATCTAGCATCTGCGTTTACAAACAGTAATCCAGCAGTGATCTGCTTTTACTGACAGTGATCCAGCATCTGCGTTTACAGACAGTGATCCAGCAGTGATCTGCTTTTACAGACAGTGATCCAACAGTGATCTGCTTTTACAGACAGTGATCCAGCATCTGCTTTTACAGACAGTGATCCAGCAGTGATCTGCTCATTCAGACAGTGATCCAGCATCTGGATTTACAGACAGTGATACAGCATCTGCTTTTACAGACAGTGATCCAGCAGTGATCTGCTCTTTCAGACAGTGATCCAACATCTGCGTTTACAGACAGTGATCCAGCATCTTCGTTTAGAGACAGTGATCCAGCATCTGCGTTTACAGACAGTGATCCAGTAGTGATCTGCTTTCACAGACAGTGATCCAGCAGTGATCTGCTCTTTCAGACAGTGATCCAGCATCTGTTCCTGCAGACAGTGATCCAGCATCTGCTTTTACAGACAGTGATCCAGCATCTGCTTTTACAGACAGTGATCCAACAGTGATCTGCTTTTACAGACAGTGATCCAGCAGTGATCTGCTCTTTCAGACAGTGATCCAGCATCTGGATTTACAGACAGTGATCCAGCATCTGCTTTTACAGACAGTGATCCAGCAGTGATCTGCTCTTTCAGACAGTGATCCAGCATCTGCGTTTACAGACAGTGATCCAGTAGTGATCTGCTTTCACAGACAGTGATCCAGCAGTAATCTGCTCTTTCAGACAGTGATCCAGCATCTGTTCCTGCAGACAGTGATCCAGCATCTGCTTTTACAGACAGTGATCCAGCATCTGCTTTTACAGACAGTGATCCAACAGTGATCTGCTTTTACAGACAGTGATCCAGCAGTGATCTGCTCTTTCAGACAGTGATCCAGCATCTGGATATACAGACAGTGATCCAGCATCTGCTTTTACAGACAGTGATCCAGCAGTGATCTGCTCTTTCAGACAGTGATCCAACATCTGCGTTTACAGACAGTGATCCAGCAGTGATCTGCTTTTACAGACATTGATCCAGCATCTGCATTTACAGACAGTGATCCAGCATCTGCGTTTACAGACAGTGATCCAGCAGTGATCTGCTTTTACAGACAGTGATCCAGCATCTGCGTTTACGGACAGTGATCCAGCAGTGATCTGCTTTTACTGACAGTGATCTAACAGTGATCTGCTTTTACAGACAGTGATCCAGCAGTGATCTGCTCTTACAGACAGTGATCCAGCACTGATTTGCTTTTACAGACAGTGATCCAGCATCTGCTTTTACAGACAGTGATCCAGCAGTGATCTGCTTTTACAGACAGTGATCCAGCAGTGATTTGCTCTTTCAGACAGTGATCCAGCATCTGTGTTTACAGACAGTGATCCAGCAGTGATCTGCTTTTACAGACAGTGATCCAGCATCTGCTTTTACAGACAGTGATCCAGCAGTGATTTGCTCTTTCAGACAGTGATCCAGCATCTGCGTTTACAGACAGTGATCTGATTTAACAGACAGTGATCCAGCATCTGCGTTTACAGACAGTGATCCAGCAGTGATTTGCTCTTTCAGACAGTGATCCAGCAGTGATCTGCTCTTTCATACTGTGATCCAGCATTTGCGTTTATGGACAGTTATCCAGCAGTGATCCGCTTTTACAGACAGTGATCCAGCATCTGCTTTTACAGACATTGATCCAGCATCTGGTTTTACAGACAGTGATCCAACAGTGATCTGCTTTTACAGACAGAGATCCAGCAGTGATCTGCTCTTACAGACAGTGATCCAGCACTGATCTGCTTTTACAGACAGTGATCCAGCATCTGCATTTACAGACAGTGATCCAGCAGTGATCTGCTTTTACAGACAGTGATCCAGCATCTGCTTTTACAGACAGTGATCCAGCAGTGATCTGCTCTTTCAGACAGTGATCCAACATCTGCGTTTACAGACAGTGATCCAGTAGTGATCTGCGTTCACAGACAGTGATCCAGCAGTGATCTGCTCTTTCAGACAGTGATCCAGCATCTGTTCCTGCAGACAGTGATCCAGCATCTGCTTTTACAGACAGTGATCCAGCATCTGCTTTTACAGACAGTGATCCAGCAGTGATCTGCTTTTACAGACAGTGATCCAGCATCTGCTTTTACAGACAGTGATCCAGCAGTGATTTGCTCTTTCAGACAGTGATCCAGCATCTGCGTTTACAGACTGTGATCTGATTTTACAGACAGTGATCCAGCATCTGCGTTTACAGACAGTGATCCAGCAGTGATTTGCTCTTTCAGACAGTGATCCAGCAGTGATCTGCTCTTTCATACTGTGATCCAGCATCTGCGTTTATGGACAGTTATCCAGCAGTGATCCGCTTTTACAGACAGTGATCCAGCATCTGCTTTTACAGACATTGATCCAGCATCTGGTTTTACAGACAGTGATCCAACAGTGATCTGCTTTTACAGACAGAGATCCAGCAGTGATCTGCTCTTACAGACAGTGATCCAGCACTGATCTGCTTTTACAGACAGTGATCCAGCATCTGCATTTACAGACAGTGATCCAGCAGTGATCTGCTTTTACAGACAGTGATCTAGCATCTGCGTTTACAAACAGTAATCCAGCAGTGATCTGCTTTTACTGACAGTGATCCAGCATCTGCGTTTACAGACAGTGATCCAGCAGTGATCTGCTTTTATAGACAGTGATCCAACAGTGATCTGCTTTTACAGACAGTGATCCAGCATCTGCTTTTACAGACAGTGATCCAGCAGTGATTTGCTCTTTCAGACAGTGATCCAGCAGTGATCTGCTCTTTCATACTGTGATCCAGCATCTGCGTTTATGGACAGTTATCCAGCAGTGATCCGCTTTTACAGACAGTGATCCAGCATCTGCTTTTACAGACATTGATCCAGCATCTGGTTTTACAGACAGTGATCCAACAGTGATCTGCTTTTACAGACAGAGATCCAGCAGTGATCTGCTCTTACAGACAGTGATCCAGCACTGATCTGCTTTTACAGACAGTGATCCAGCATCTGCATTTACAGACAGTGATCCAGCAGTGATCTGCTTTTACAGACAGTGATCCAGCATCTGCTTTTACAGACAGTGATCCAGCAGTGATCTGCTCTTACAGACAGTGATCCAGCATCTGCTTTTACAGACAGTGATCCAGCATCTGCTTTTACAGACAGTGATCCAGCAGTGATCTGCTTTTACAGACAGTGATCCAGCATCTGCTTTTACAGACAGTGATCCAGCAGTGATTTGCTCTTTCAGACAGTGATCCAGCATCTGCGTTTACAGACAGTGATCTGATTTTACAGACAGTGATCCAGCATCTGCGTTTACAGACAGTGATCCAGCAGTGATTTGCTCTTTCAGACAGTGATCCAGCAGTGATCTGCTCTTTCATACTGTGATCCAGCATCTGCGTTTATGGACAGTTATCCAGCAGTGATCCGCTTTTACAGACAGTGATCCAGCATCTGCTTTTACAGACATTGATCCAGCATCTGGTTTTACAGACAGTGATCCAACAGTGATCTGCTTTTACAGACAGTGATCCAGCACTGATCTGCTCTTACAGACAGTGATCCAGCACTGATCTGCTTTTACAGACAGTGATCCAGCATCTGCATTTACAGACAGTGATCCAGCAGTGATCTGCTTTTACAGACAGTGATCTAGCATCTGCGTTTACAAACAGTAATCCAGCAGTGATCTGCTTTTACTGACAGTGATCCAGCATCTGCGTTTACAGACAGTGATCCAGCAGTGATCTGCTTTTACAGACAGTGATCCAGCATCTGCTTTTACAGACAGTGATCCAGCAGTGATCTGCTCTTTCAGACAGTGATCCAGCACTGATCTGCTTTTACAGACAGTGATCCAGCATCTGCATTTACAGACAGTGATCCAGCAGTGATCTGCTTTTACAGACAGTGATCCAGCAGTGATCTGCTCTTTCAGACAGTGATCCAGCATCTGGATTTACAGACAGTGATCCAGCATCTGCTTTTACAGACAGTGATCCAGCAGTGATCTGCTCTTTCAGACAGTGATCCAACATCTGCGTTTACAGACAGTGATCCAGCATTGATCTGCTTTTACAGACAGTGATCCAGCAGTGATTTGCTCTTTCAGACAGTGATCCAGCATCTGCGTTTACAGACAGAGATCCAGCAGTGATCTGCTTTTACAGACAGTGATCCAGCATCTGCTTTTACAGACAGTGATCCAGCAGTGATTTGCTCTTTCAGACAGTGATCCAGCATCTGCGTTTACAGACAGTGATCTGATTTTACAGACAGTGATCCAGCATCTGCGTTTACAGACAGTGATCCAGCATCTGCGTTTACAGACTGTGATCCAGCAGTGATCTGCTTTTACAGACAGTGATCCAGAATCTGCTTTTACAGACAGTGATCCAGTATCTGCGTTTACAGACAGTGATCCAGCATCTGTTCCTGCAGACAGTGATCCAGCATCTGCTTTTACAGACGGTGATCCAGCAGTGATCTGCGTTTACAGACAGTGATCCAACAGTGATCTGCTTTTACAGACAGTGATCCAGCATCTGCTTTTAGAGACCGTGATCCAGCAGTGATCTGCTTTTACAGACAGTGATCCAGTAGTGATCTGCTCTTTCAGACAGTGATCCAGCATCTGTTCCTGCAGACAGTGATCCAGCATCTGCGTTTACAGACAGTGATCCAGCAGTAATCTGCTTTCACAGACAGTGATCCAGCATCCGCTTTTACAGACAGTGATCCAGCAGTGATCTGGTTTACAGACCGTGATCCAGCATCTGCGTTTACAGATAGTGATCCAGCAGTGATCCGCTTTTACAGACAGTGATCGAGCATCTGCTTTTACAGACAGTAATCCAGCATCTGCTTTTACAGAGAGTGATCTAGCATCTGCGTTTACAGTCAGTGATCCAGCAGTGATCTGCATTTACAGACAGTGAGCCAGCATCTGCGTTTATAGACAGTGATCCAGCAGTGATCCGCTTTTACAGACAGTGATCAAGCATCTTCTTTTACAGAGAGTGATCCAGCATCTGCGTTTACAGACAGTGATCCAATAGTGATCTGCTTTTACAGACAGTGATCCAGCATCTGCTTTTACAGACCGTGATCCAGCATCTGCTTTTACAGACAGTGATCCAGCAGTGATCTGCTCTTACAGACAGTGATCCAGCATCTGCTTTTACAGACTGTGATCCAGCAGTGATCTGCTTTCATAGACAGTGATCCAGCAGTGATCTGCTCTTTCATACTGTGATCCAGCATCTGCGTTTATGGACAGTTATCCAGCAGTGATCCGCTTTTACAGACAGTGATCCAGCATCTGCTTTTACAGACATTGATCCAGCATCTGGTTTTACAGACAGTGATCCAACAGTGATCTGCTTTTACAGACAGAGATCCAGCAGTGATCTGCTCTTACAGACAGTGATCCAGCACTGATCTGCTTTTACAGACAGTGATCCAGCATCTGCATTTACAGACAGTGATCCAGCAGTGATCTGCTTTTACAGACAGTGATCTAGCATCTGCGTTTACAAACAGTAATCTAGCAGTGATCTGCTTTTACTGACAGTGATCCAGCATCTGCGTTTACAGACAGTGATCCAGCAGTGATCTGCTTTTACAGACAGTGATCCAACAGTGATCTGCTTTTACAGACAGTGATCCAGCATCTGCTTTTACAGACAGTGATCCAGCAGTGATCTGCTCTTTCAGACAGTGATCCAGCATCTGGATTTACAGACAGTGATACAGCATCTGCTTTTACAGACAGTGATCCAGCAGTGATCTGCTCTTTCAGACAGTGATCCAGCATCTGCGTTTACAGACAGTGATCCAGCAGTGATTTGCTCTTTCAGACAGTGATCCAGCAGTGATCTGCTCTTTCATACTGTGATCCAGCATCTGCGTTTATGGACAGTTATCCAGCAGTGATCCGCTTTTACAGACAGTGATCCAGCATCTGCTTTTACAGACATTGATCCAGCATCTGGTTTTACAGACAGTGATCCAACAGTGATCTGCTTTTACAGACAGAGATCCAGCAGTGATCTGCTCTTACAGACAGTGATCCAGCACTGATCTGCTTTTACAGACAGTGATCCAGCATCTGCATTTACAGACAGTGATCCAGCAGTGATCTGCTTTTACAGACAGTGATCTAGCATCTGCGTTTACAAACAGTAATCCAGCAGTGATCTGCTTTTACTGACAGTGATCCAGCATCTGCGTTTACAGACAGTGATCCAGCAGTGATCTGCTTTTACAGACAGTGATCCAACAGTGATCTGCTTTTACAGACAGTGATCCAGCATCTGCTTTTACAGACAGTGATCCAGCAGTGATCTGCTCTTTCAGACAGTGATCCAGCATCTGGATTTACAGACAGTGATACAGCATCTGCTTTTACAGACAGTGATCCAGCAGTGATCTGCTCTTTCAGACAGTGATCCAACATCTGCGTTTACAGACAGTGATCCAGCAGTGATCTGCTTTTACAGACAGTGATCCAGCATCTTCGTTTACAGACAGTGATCCAGCATCTGCGTTTACAGACAGTGATCCAGTAGTGATCTGCTTTCACAGACAGTGATCCAGCACTGATCTGCTCTTTCAGACAGTGATCCAGCATCTGTTCCTGCAGACAGTGATCCAGCATCTGCTTTTACAGACAGTGATCCAGCATCTGCTTTTACAGACAGTGATCCAGCAGTGATCTGCTCTTTCAGACAGTGATCCAGCATCTGCGTTTACAGACAGTGATCCAGTAGTGATCTGCTTACACAGACAGTGATCCAGCAGTGATCTGCTCTTTCAGACAGTGATCCAGCATCTGTTCCTGCAGACAGTGATCCAGCATCTGCTTTTACAGACAGTGATCCAGCATCTGCTTTTACAGACAGTGATCCAACAGTGATCTGCTTTTACAGACAGTGATCCAGCAGTGATCTGCTCTTTCAGACAGTGATCCAGCATCTGGATTTACAGACAGTGATCCAGCATCTGCTTTTACAGACAGTGATCCAGCAGTGATCTGCTCTTTCAGACAGTGATCCAACATCTGCGTTTACAGACAGTGATCCAGCAGTGATCTGCTTTTACAGACAGTGATCCAGCATCTGCATTTACAGACAGTGATCCAGCATCTGCGTTTACAGACAGTGATCCAGCAGTGATCTGCTTTTACAGACAGTGATCCAGCAGTGATCTGCTCTTACAGACAGTGATCCAGCATCTGCGTTTACGGACAGTGATCCAGCAGTGATCTGCTTTTACTGACAGTGATCTAACAGTGATCTGCTTTTACAGACAGTGATCCAGCAGTGATCTGCTCTTACAGACAGTGATCCAGCACTGATTTGCTTTTGCAGACAGTGATCCAGCATCTGCTTTTACAGACAGTGATCCAGCAGTGATCTGCTTTTACAGACAGTGATCCAGCAGTGATTTGCTCTTTCAGACAGTGATCCAGCATCTGCGTTTACAGACAGTGATCCAGCAGTGATCTGCTTTTACAGACAGTGATCCAGCATCTGCTTTTACAGACAGTGATCCAGCAGTGATTTGCTCTTTCAGACAGTGATCCAGCATCTGCGTTTACAGACAGTGATCTGATTTAACAGACAGTGATCCAGCATCTGCATTTACAGACAGTGATCCAGCAGTGATGTGCTCTTTCAGACAGTGATCCAGCAGTGATCTGCTCTTTCATACTGTGATCCAGCATCTGCGTTTATGGACAGTTATCCAGCAGTGATCCGCTTTTACAGACAGTGATCCAGCATCTGCTTTTACAGACATTGATCCAGCATCTGGTTTTACAGACAGTGATCCAACAGTGATCTGCTTTTACAGACAGAGATCCAGCAGTGATCTGCTCTTACAGACAGTGATCCAGCACTGATCTGCTTTTACAGACAGTGATCCAGCATCTGCATTTACAGACAGTGATCCAGCAGTGATCTGCTTTTACAGACAGTGATCCAGCATCTGCTTTTACAGACAGTGATCCAGCAGTGATCTGCTCTTTCAGACAGTGATCCAACATCTGCGTTTACAGACAGTGATCCAGTAGTGATCTGCGTTCACAGACAGTGATCCAGCAGTGATCTGCTCTTTCAGACAGTGATCCAGCATCTGTTCCTGCAGACAGTGATCCAGCATCTGCTTTTACAGACAGTGATCCAGCATCTGCTTTTACAGACAGTGATCCAGCAGTGATCTGCTTTTACAGACAGTGATCCAGCATCTGCTTTTACAGACAGTGATCCAGCAGTGATTTGCTCTTTCAGACAGTGATCCAGCATCTGCGTTTACAGACAGTGATCTGATTTTACAGACAGTGATCCAGCATCTGCGTTTACAGACAGTGATCCAGCAGTGATTTGCTCTTTCAGACAGTGATCCAGCAGTGATCTGCTCTTTCATACTGTGATCCAGCATCTGCGTTTATGGACAGTTATCCAGCAGTGATCCGCTTTTACAGACAGTGATCCAGAATCTGCTTTTACAGACAGTGATCCAGTATCTGCGTTTACAGACAGTGATCCAGCATCTGTTCCTGCAGACAGTGATCCAGCATCTGCTTTTACAGACGGTGATCCAGCAGTGATCTGCGTTTACAGACAGTGATCCAACAGTGATCTGCTTTTACAGACAGTGATCCAGCATCTGCTTTTAGAGACCGTGATCCAGCAGTGATCTGCTTTTACAGACAGTGATCCAGTAGTGATCTGCTCTTTCAGACAGTGATCCAGCATCTGTTCCTGCAGACAGTGATCCAGCATCTGCGTTTACAGACAGTGATCCAGCAGTAATCTGCTTTCACAGACAGTGATCCAGCATCCGCTTTTACAGACAGTGATCCAGCAGTGATCTGGTTTACAGACCGTGATCCAGCATCTGCGTTTACAGATAGTGATCCAGCAGTGATCCGCTTTTACAGACAGTGATCGAGCATCTGCTTTTACAGACAGTAATCCAGCATCTGCTTTTACAGAGAGTGATCTAGCATCTGCGTTTACAGTCAGTGATCCAGCAGTGATCTGCATTTACAGACAGTGAGCCAGCATCTGCGTTTATAGACAGTGATCCAGCAGTGATCCGCTTTTACAGACAGTGATCAAGCATCTTCTTTTACAGAGAGTGATCCAGCATCTGCGTTTACAGACAGTGATCCAATAGTGATCTGCTTTTACAGACAGTGATCCAGCATCTGCTTTTACAGACCGTGATCCAGCATCTGCTTTTACAGACAGTGATCCAGCAGTGATCTGCTCTTACAGACAGTGATCCAGCATCTGCTTTTACAGACTGTGATCCAGCAGTGATCTGCTTTCATAGACAGTGATCCAGCAGTGATCTGCTCTTTCATACTGTGATCCAGCATCTGCGTTTATGGACAGTTATCCAGCAGTGATCCGCTTTTACAGACAGTGATCCAGCATCTGCTTTTACAGACATTGATCCAGCATCTGGTTTTACAGACAGTGATCCAACAGTGATCTGCTTTTACAGACAGAGATCCAGCAGTGATCTGCTCTTACAGACAGTGATCCAGCACTGATCTGCTTTTACAGACAGTGATCCAGCATCTGCATTTACAGACAGTGATCCAGCAGTGATCTGCTTTTACAGACAGTGATCTAGCATCTGCGTTTACAAACAGTAATCCAGCAGTGATCTGCTTTTACTGACAGTGATCCAGCATCTGCGTTTACAGACAGTGATCCAGCAGTGATCTGCTTTTACAGACAGTGATCCAACAGTGATCTGCTTTTACAGACAGTGATCCAGCATCTGCTTTTACAGACAGTGATCCAGCAGTGATCTGCTCTTTCAGACAGTGATCCAGCATCTGGATTTACAGACAGTGATACAGCATCTGCTTTTACAGACAGTGATCCAGCAGTGATCTGCTCTTTCAGACAGTGATCCAGCATCTGCGTTTACAGACAGTGATCCAGCAGTGATTTGCTCTTTCAGACAGTGATCCAGCAGTGATCTGCTCTTTCATACTGTGATCCAGCATCTGCGTTTATGGACAGTTATCCAGCAGTGATCCGCTTTTACAGACAGTGATCCAGCATCTGCTTTTACAGACATTGATCCAGCATCTGGTTTTACAGACAGTGATCCAACAGTGATCTGCTTTTACAGACAGAGATCCAGCAGTGATCTGCTCTTACAGACAGTGATCCAGCACTGATCTGCTTTTACAGACAGTGATCCAGCATCTGCATTTACAGACAGTGATCCAGCAGTGATCTGCTTTTACAGACAGTGATCTAGCATCTGCGTTTACAAACAGTAATCCAGCAGTGATCTGCTTTTACTGACAGTGATCCAGCATCTGCGTTTACAGACAGTGATCCAGCAGTGATCTGCTTTTACAGACAGTGATCCAACAGTGATCTGCTTTTACAGACAGTGATCCAGCATCTGCTTTTACAGACAGTGATCCAGCAGTGATCTGCTCTTTCAGACAGTGATCCAGCATCTGGATTTACAGACAGTGATACAGCATCTGCTTTTACAGACAGTGATCCAGCAGTGATCTGCTCTTTCAGACAGTGATCCAACATCTGCGTTTACAGACAGTGATCCAGCAGTGATCTGCTTTTACAGACAGTGATCCAGCATCTTCGTTTACAGACAGTGATCCAGCATCTGCGTTTACAGACAGTGATCCAGTAGTGATCTGCTTTCACAGACAGTGATCCAGCACTGATCTGCTCTTTCAGACAGTGATCCAGCATCTGTTCCTGCAGACAGTGATCCAGCATCTGCTTTTACAGACAGTGATCCAGCATCTGCTTTTACAGACAGTGATCCAGCAGTGATCTGCTCTTTCAGACAGTGATCCAGCATCTGCGTTTACAGACAGTGATCCAGTAGTGATCTGCTTACACAGACAGTGATCCAGCAGTGATCTGCTCTTTCAGACAGTGATCCAGCATCTGTTCCTGCAGACAGTGATCCAGCATCTGCTTTTACAGACAGTGATCCAGCATCTGCTTTTACAGACAGTGATCCAACAGTGATCTGCTTTTACAGACAGTGATCCAGCAGTGATCTGCTCTTTCAGACAGTGATCCAGCATCTGGATTTACAGACAGTGATCCAGCATCTGCTTTTACAGACAGTGATCCAGCAGTGATCTGCTCTTTCAGACAGTGATCCAACATCTGCGTTTACAGACAGTGATCCAGCAGTGATCTGCTTTTACAGACAGTGATCCAGCATCTGCATTTACAGACAGTGATCCAGCATCTGCGTTTACAGACAGTGATCCAGCAGTGATCTGCTTTTACAGACAGTGATCCAGCAGTGATCTGCTCTTACAGACAGTGATCCAGCATCTGCGTTTACGGACAGTGATCCAGCAGTGATCTGCTTTTACTGACAGTGATCTAACAGTGATCTGCTTTTACAGACAGTGATCCAGCAGTGATCTGCTCTTACAGACAGTGATCCAGCACTGATTTGCTTTTGCAGACAGTGATCCAGCATCTGCTTTTACAGACAGTGATCCAGCAGTGATCTGCTTTTACAGACAGTGATCCAGCAGTGATTTGCTCTTTCAGACAGTGATCCAGCATCTGCGTTTACAGACAGTGATCCAGCAGTGATCTGCTTTTACAGACAGTGATCCAGCATCTGCTTTTACAGACAGTGATCCAGCAGTGATTTGCTCTTTCAGACAGTGATCCAGCATCTGCGTTTACAGACAGTGATCTGATTTAACAGACAGTGATCCAGCATCTGCATTTACAGACAGTGATCCAGCAGTGATGTGCTCTTTCAGACAGTGATCCAGCAGTGATCTGCTCTTTCATACTGTGATCCAGCATCTGCGTTTATGGACAGTTATCCAGCAGTGATCCGCTTTTACAGACAGTGATCCAGCATCTGCTTTTACAGACATTGATCCAGCATCTGGTTTTACAGACAGTGATCCAACAGTGATCTGCTTTTACAGACAGAGATCCAGCAGTGATCTGCTCTTACAGACAGTGATCCAGCACTGATCTGCTTTTACAGACAGTGATCCAGCATCTGCATTTACAGACAGTGATCCAGCAGTGATCTGCTTTTACAGACAGTGATCCAGCATCTGCTTTTACAGACAGTGATCCAGCAGTGATCTGCTCTTTCAGACAGTGATCCAACATCTGCGTTTACAGACAGTGATCCAGTAGTGATCTGCGTTCACAGACAGTGATCCAGCAGTGATCTGCTCTTTCAGACAGTGATCCAGCATCTGTTCCTGCAGACAGTGATCCAGCATCTGCTTTTACAGACAGTGATCCAGCATCTGCTTTTACAGACAGTGATCCAGCAGTGATCTGCTTTTACAGACAGTGATCCAGCATCTGCTTTTACAGACAGTGATCCAGCAGTGATTTGCTCTTTCAGACAGTGATCCAGCATCTGCGTTTACAGACAGTGATCTGATTTTACAGACAGTGATCCAGCATCTGCGTTTACAGACAGTGATCCAGCAGTGATTTGCTCTTTCAGACAGTGATCCAGCAGTGATCTGCTCTTTCATACTGTGATCCAGCATCTGCGTTTATGGACAGTTATCCAGCAGTGATCCGCTTTTACAGACAGTGATCCAGCATCTGCTTTTACAGACATTGATCCAGCATCTGGTTTTACAGACAGTGATCCAACAGTGATCTGCTTTTACAGACAGAGATCCAGCAGTGATCTGCTCTTACAGACAGTGATCCAGCACTGATCTGCTTTTACAGACAGTGATCCAGCATCTGCATTTACAGACAGTGATCCAGCAGTGATCTGTTTTTACAGACAGTGATCTAGCATCTGCGTTTACAAACAGTAATCCAGCAGTGATCTGCTTTTACTGACAGTGATCCAGCATCTGCGTTTACAGACAGTGATCCAGCAGTGATCTGCTTTTACAGACAGTGATCCAACAGTGATCTGCTTTTACAGACAGTGATCCAGCAGTGATTTACTCTTTCAGACAGTGATCCAGCATCTGCGTTTACAGACAGTGATCTGATTTTACAGACAGTGATCCAGCATCTGCATTTACAGACAGTGATCCAGCATCTGCGTTTACAGACAGTGATCCAGCAGTGATCTGCTCTTTCATACTGTGATCCAGCATCTGCGTTTATGGACAGTTATCCAGCAGTGATCCGCGTTTACAGACAGTGATCCAGCATCTGCTTTTACAGACATTGATCCAGCATCTGGTTTTACAGACAGTGATCCAACAGTGATCTGCTTTTACAGACAGAGATCCAGCAGTGATCTGCTCTTACAGACAGTGATCCAGCACTGATCTGCTTTTACAGACAGTGATCCAGCATCTGCATTTACAGACAGTGATCCAGCAGTGATCTGCTTTTACAGACAGTGATCTAGCATCTGCGTTTACAAACAGTAATCCAGCAGTGATCTGCTTTTACTGACAGTGATCCAGCATCTGCGTTTACAGACAGTGATCCAGCAGTGATCTGCTTTTACAGACAGTGATCCAACAGTGATCTGCTTTTACAGACAGTGATCCAGCAGTGATTTGCTCTTTCAGACAGTGATCCAGCATCTGCGTTTACAGACAGTGATCTGATTTTACAGACAGTGATCCAGCATCTGCATTTACAGACAGTGATCCAGCATCTGCGTTTACAGACAGTGATCCAGCAGTGATCTGCTCTTTCATACTGTGATCCAGCATCTGCGTTTATGGACAGTTATCCAGCAGTGATCCGCTTTTACAGACAGTGATCCAGCATCTGCTTTTACAGACATTGATCCAGCATCTGGTTTTACAGACAGTGATCCAACAGTGATCTGCTTTTACAGTCAGAGATCCAGCAGTGATCTGCTCTTACAGACAGTGATCCAGCACTGATCTGCTTTTACAGACAGTGATCCAGCATCTGCATTTACAGACAGTGATCCAGCAGTGATCTGCTTTTACAGACAGTGATCTAGCATCTGCGTTTACAAACAGTAATCCAGCAGTGATCTGCTTTTACTGACAGTGATGCAGCATCTGCGTTTACAGACAGTGATCCAGCAGTGATCTGCTTTTACAGACAGAGATCCAGCAGTGATCTGCTCTTTCAGACAGTGATCCAGCATCTGGATTTACAGACAGTGATCCAGCATCTGCTTTTACAGACAGTGATCCAGCAGTGATCTGCTCTTTCAGACAGTGATCCAACATCTGCGTTTACAGACAGCGATCCAGCAGTGATCTGCTTTTACAGACAGTGATCCAGCATCTGCATTTACAGACAGTGATCCAGCATCTGCGTTTACAGACAGTGATCCAGCAGTGATCTGCTTTTACAGACAGTGATCCAGCAGTGATCTGCTCTTACAGACAGTGATCCAGCATCTGCGTTTACGGACAGTGATCCAGCAGTGATCTGCTTTTACTGACAGTGATCTGCTTTTACAGACAGTGATCCAGCAGTGATCTGCTCTTACAGACAGTGATCCAGCACTGATTTGCTTTTACAGACAGTGATCCAGCATCTGCTTTTACAGACAGTGATCCAGCAGTGATCTGCTTTTACAGACAGTGATCCAGCATTGATTTGCTCTTTCAGACAGTGATCCAGCATCTGTGTTTACAGACAGTGATCCAGCAGTGATCTGCTTTTACAGACAGTGATCCAGCATCTGCTTTTACAGACAGTGATCCAGCAGTGATTTGCTCTTTCAGACAGTGATCCAGCATCTGCGTTTACAGACAGTGATCTGATTTAACAGACAGTGATCCAGCATCTGCGTTTACAGACAGTGATCCAGCAGTGATTTGCTCTTTCAGACAGTGATCCAGCAGTGATCTGCTCTTTCATACTGTGATCCAGCATCTGCGTTTATGGACAGTTATCCAGCAGTGATCCGCTTTTACAGACAGTGATCCAGCATCTGCTTTTACAGACATTGATCCAGCATCTGGTTTTACAGACAGTGATCCAACAGTGATCTGCTTTTACAGACAGAGATCCAGCAGTGATCTGCTCTTACAGACAGTGATCCAGCACTGATCTGCTTTTACAGACAGTGATCCAGCACTGATCTGCTTTTACAGACAGTGATCCAGCATCTGCATTTACAGACAGTGATCCAGCAGTGATCTGCTTTTACAGACAGTGATCCAGCATCTGCTTTTACAGACAGTGATCCAGCAGTGATCTGCTCTTACAGACAGTGATCCAGCATCTGCTTTTACAGACAGTGATCCAGCATCTGCTTTTACAGACAGTGATCCAGCAGTGATCTGCTTTTACAGACAGTGATCCAGCATCTGCTTTTACAGACAGTGATCCAGCAGTGATTTGCTCTTTCAGACAGTGATCCAGCATCTGCGTTTACAGACAGTGATCTGATTTTACAGACAGTGATCCAGCATCTGCGTTTACAGACAGTGATCCAGCAGTGATTTGCTCTTTCAGACAGTGATCCAGCAGTGATCTGCTCTTTCATACTGTGATCCAGCATCTGCGTTTATGGACAGTTATCCAGCAGTGATCCGCTTTTACAGACAGTGATCCAGCATCTGCTTTTACAGACATTGATCCAGCATCTGGTTTTACAGACAGTGATCCAACAGTGATCTGCTTTTACAGACAGTGATCCAGCACTGATCTGCTCTTACAGACAGTGATCCAGCACTGATCTGCTTTTACAGACAGTGATCCAGCATCTGCATTTACAGACAGTGATCCAGCAGTGATCTGCTTTTACAGACAGTGATCTAGCATCTGCGTTTACAAACAGTAATCCAGCAGTGATCTGCTTTTACTGACAGTGATCCAGCATCTGCGTTTACAGACAGTGATCCAGCAGTGATCTGCTTTTACAGACAGTGATCCAACAGTGATCTGCTTTTACAGACAGTGATCCAGCAGTGATCTGCTCTTTCAGACAGTGATCCAGCACTGATCTGCTTTTACAGACAGTGATCCAGCATCTGCATTTACAGACAGTGATCCAGCAGTGATCTGCTTTTACAGACAGTGATCTAGCATCTGCGTTTACAAACAGTAATCCAGCAGTGATCTGCTTTTACTGACAGTGATCCAGCATCTGCGTTTACAGACAGTGATCCAGCAGTGATCTGCTTTTACAGACAGTGATCCAACAGTGATCTGCTTTTACAGACAGTGATCCAGCATCTGCTTTTACAGACAGTGATCCAGCAGTGATCTGCTCTTTCAGACAGTGATCCAGCATCTGGATTTACAGACAGTGATACAGCATCTGCTTTTACAGACAGTGATCCAGCAGTGATCTGCTCTTTCAGACAGTGATCCAACATCTGCGTTTACAGACAGTGATCCAGCAGTGATCTGCTTTTACAGACAGTGATCCAGCATCTTCGTTTACAGACAGTGATCCAGCATCTGCGTTTACAGACAGTGATCCAGTAGTGATCTGCTTTCACAGACAGTGATCCAGCAGTGATCTGCTCTTTCAGACAGTGATCCAGCATCTGTTCCTGCAGACAGTGATCCAGCATCTGCTTTTACAGACAGTGATCCAGCATCTGCTTTTACAGACAGTGATCCAACAGTGATCTGCTGTTACAGACAGTGATCCAGCAGTGATCTGCTCTTTCAGACAGTGATCCAGCATCTGGATTTACAGACAGTGATCCAGCATCTGCTTTTACAGACAGTGATCCAGCAGTGATCTGCTCTTTCAGACAGTGATCCAACATCTGCGTTTACAGACAGTGATCCAGCAGTGATCTGCTTTTACAGACAGTGATCCAGCATCTGCATTTACAGACAGTGATCCAGCATCTGCGTTTACAGACAGTGATCCAGCAGTGATCTGCTCTTTCATACTGTGATCCAGCATCTGCGTTTATGGACAGTTATCCAGCAGTGATCCGCTTTTACAGACAGTGATCCAGCATCTGCTTTTACAGACATTGATCCAGCATCTGGTTTTACAGACAGTGATCCAACAGTGATCTGCTTTTACAGACAGAGATCCAGCAGTGATCTGCTCTTACAGACAGTGATCCAGCACTGATCTGCTTTTACAGACAGTGATCCAGCATCTGCATTTACAGACAGTGATCCAGCAGTGATCTGCTTTTACAGACAGTGATCTAGCATCTGCGTTTACAAACAGTAATCCAGCAGTGATCTGCTTTTACTGACAGTGATCCAGCATCTGCGTTTACAGACAGTGATCCAGCAGTGATCTGCTTTTACAGACAGTGATCCAACAGTGATCTGCTTTTACAGACAGTGATCCAGCATCTGCTTTTACAGACAGTGATCCAGCAGTGATCTGCTCATTCAGACAGTGATCCAGCATCTGGATTTACAGACAGTGATACAGCATCTGCTTTTACAGACAGTGATCCAGCAGTGATCTGCTCTTTCAGACAGTGATCCAACATCTGCGTTTACAGACAGTGATCCAGCAGTGATCTGCTTTTACAGACAGTGATCCAGCATCTTCGTTTACAGACAGTGATCCAGCATCTGCGTTTACAGACAGTGATCCAGTAGTGATCTGCTTTCACAGACAGTGATCCAGCAGTGATCTGCTCTTTCAGACAGTGATCCAGCATCTGTTCCTGCAGACAGTGATCCAGCATCTGCTTTTACAGACAGTGATCCAACAGTGATCTGCTTTTACAGACAGTGATCCAGCAGTGATCTGCTCTTTCAGACAGTGATCCAGCATCTGGATTTACAGACAGTGATCCAGCATCTGCTTTTACAGACAGTGATCCAGCAGTGATCTGCTCTTTCAGACAGTGATCCAGCATCTGCGTTTACAGACAGTGATCCAGTAGTGATCTGCTTTCACAGACAGTGATCCAGCAGTAATCTGCTCTTTCAGACAGTGATCCAGCATCTGTTCCTGCAGACAGTGATCCAGCATCTGCTTTTACAGACAGTGATCCAGCATCTGCTTTTACAGACAGTGATCCAACAGTGATCTGCTTTTACAGACAGTGATCCAGCAGTGATCTGCTCTTTCAGACAGTGATCCAGCATCTGGATATACAGACAGTGATCCAGCATCTGCTTTTACAGACAGTGATCCAGCAGTGATCTGCTCTTTCAGACAGTGATCCAACATCTGCGTTTACAGACAGTGATCCAGCAGTGATCTGCTTTTACAGACATTGATCCAGCATCTGCATTTACAGACAGTGATCCAGCATCTGCGTTTACAGACAGTGATCCAGCAGTGATCTGCTTTTACAGACAGTGATCCAGCATCTGCGTTTACGGACAGTGATCCAGCAGTGATCTGCTTTTACTGACAGTGATCTAACAGTGATCTGCTTTTACAGACAGTGATCCAGCAGTGATCTGCTCTTACAGACAGTGATCCAGCACTGATTTGCTTTTACAGACAGTGATCCAGCATCTGCTTTTACAGACAGTGATCCAGCAGTGATCTGCTTTTACAGACAGTGATCCAGCAGTGATTTGCTCTTTCAGACAGTGATCCAGCATCTGTGTTTACAGACAGTGATCCAGCAGTGATCTGCTTTTACAGACAGTGATCCAGCATCTGCTTTTACAGACAGTGATCCAGCAGTGATTTGCTCTTTCAGACAGTGATCCAGCATCTGCGTTTACAGACAGTGATCTGATTTAACAGACAGTGATCCAGCATCTGCGTTTACAGACAGTGATCCAGCAGTGATTTGCTCTTTCAGACAGTGATCCAGCAGTGATCTGCTCTTTCATACTGTGATCCAGCATTTGCGTTTATGGACAGTTATCCAGCAGTGATCCGCTTTTACAGACAGTGATCCAGCATCTGCTTTTACAGACATTGATCCAGCATCTGGTTTTACAGACAGTGATCCAACAGTGATCTGCTTTTACAGACAGAGATCCAGCAGTGATCTGCTCTTACAGACAGTGATCCAGCACTGATCTGCTTTTACAGACAGTGATCCAGCATCTGCATTTACAGACAGTGATCCAGCAGTGATCTGCTTTTACAGACAGTGATCCAGCATCTGCTTTTACAGACAGTGATCCAGCAGTGATCTGCTCTTTCAGACAGTGATCCAACATCTGCGTTTACAGACAGTGATCCAGTAGTGATCTGCGTTCACAGACAGTGATCCAGCAGTGATCTGCTCTTTCAGACAGTGATCCAGCATCTGTTCCTGCAGACAGTGATCCAGCATCTGCTTTTACAGACAGTGATCCAGCATCTGCTTTTACAGACAGTGATCCAGCAGTGATCTGCTTTTACAGACAGTGATCCAGCATCTGCTTTTACAGACAGTGATCCAGCAGTGATTTGCTCTTTCAGACAGTGATCCAGCATCTGCGTTTACAGACAGTGATCTGATTTTACAGACAGTGATCCAGCATCTGCGTTTACAGACAGTGATCCAGCAGTGATTTGCTCTTTCAGACAGTGATCCAGCAGTGATCTGCTCTTTCATACTGTGATCCAGCATCTGCGTTTATGGACAGTTATCCAGCAGTGATCCGCTTTTACAGACAGTGATCCAGCATCTGCTTTTACAGACATTGATCCAGCATCTGGTTTTACAGACAGTGATCCAACAGTGATCTGCTTTTACAGACAGAGATCCAGCAGTGATCTGCTCTTACAGACAGTGATCCAGCACTGATCTGCTTTTACAGACAGTGATCCAGCATCTGCATTTACAGACAGTGATCCAGCAGTGATCTGCTTTTACAGACAGTGATCTAGCATCTGCGTTTACAAACAGTAATCCAGCAGTGATCTGCTTTTACTGACAGTGATCCAGCATCTGCGTTTACAGACAGTGATCCAGCAGTGATCTGCTTTTACAGACAGTGATCCAACAGTGATCTGCTTTTACAGACAGTGATCCAGCATCTGCTTTTACAGACAGTGATCCAGCAGTGATTTGCTCTTTCAGACAGTGATCCAGCAGTGATCTGCTCTTTCATACTGTGATCCAGCATCTGCGTTTATGGACAGTTATCCAGCAGTGATCCGCTTTTACAGACAGTGATCCAGCATCTGCTTTTACAGACATTGATCCAGCATCTGGTTTTACAGACAGTGATCCAACAGTGATCTGCTTTTACAGACAGAGATCCAGCAGTGATCTGCTCTTACAGACAGTGATCCAGCACTGATCTGCTTTTACAGACAGTGATCCAGCATCTGCATTTACAGACAGTGATCCAGCAGTGATCTGCTTTTACAGACAGTGATCCAGCATCTGCTTTTACAGACAGTGTTCCAGCAGTGATCTGCTCTTACAGACAGTGATCCAGCATCTGCTTTTACAGACAGTGATCCAGCATCTGCTTTTACAGACAGTGATCCAGCAGTGATCTGCTTTTACAGACAGTGATCCAGCATCTGCTTTTACAGACAGTGATCCAGCAGTGATTTGCTCTTTCAGACAGTGATCCAGCATCTGCGTTTACAGACAGTGATCTGATTTTACAGACAGTGATCCAGCATCTGCGTTTACAGACAGTGATCCAGCAGTGATTTGCTCTTTCAGACAGTGATCCAGCAGTGATCTACTCTTTCATACTGTGATCCAGCATCTGCGTTTATGGACAGTTATCCAGCAGTGATCCGCTTTTACAGACAGTGATCCAGCATCTGCTTTTACAGACATTGATCCAGCATCTGGTTTTACAGACAGTGATCCAACAGTGATCTGCTTTTACAGACAGTGATCCAGCACTGATCTGCTCTTACAGACAGTGATCCAGCACTGATCTGCTTTTACAGACAGTGATCCAGCATCTGCATTTACAGACAGTGATCCAGCAGTGATCTGCTTTTACAGACAGTGATCTAGCATCTGCGTTTACAAACAGTAATCCAGCAGTGATCTGCTTTTACTGACAGTGATCCAGCATCTGCGTTTACAGACAGTGATCCAGCAGTGATCTGCTTTTACAGACAGTGATCCAACAGTGATCTGCTTTTACAGACAGTGATCCAGCATCTGCTTTTACAGACAGTGATCCAGCAGTGATCTGCTCTTTCAGACAGTGATCCAGCACTGATCTGCTTTTACAGACAGTGATCCAGCATCTGCATTTACAGACAGTGATCCAGCAGTGATCTGCTTTTACAGACAGTGATCTAGCATCTGCGTTTACAAACAGTAATCCAGCAGTGATCTGCTTTTACTGACAGTGATCCAGCATCTGCGTTTACAGACAGTGATCCAGCAGTGATCTGCTTTTACAGACAGTGATCCAACAGTGATCTGCTTTTACAGACAGTGATCCAGCATCTGCTTTTACAGACAGTGATCCAGCAGTGATCTGCTCTTTCAGACAGTGATCCAGCATCTGGATTTACAGACAGTGATACAGCATCTGCTTTTACAGACAGTGATCCAGCAGTGATCTGCTCTTTCAGACAGTGATCCAACATCTGCGTTTACAGACAGTGATCCAGCAGTGATCTGCTTTTACAGACAGTGATCCAGCATCTTCGTTTACAGACAGTGATCCAGCATCTGCGTTTACAGACAGTGATCCAGTAGTGATCTGCTTTCACAGACAGTGATCCAGCAGTGATCTGCTCTTTCAGACAGTGATCCAGCATCTGTTCCTGCAGACAGTGATCCAGCATCTGCTTTTACAGACAGTGATCCAGCATCTGCTTTTACAGACAGTGATCCAACAGTGATCTGCTGTTACAGACAGTGATCCAGCAGTGATCTGCTCTTTCAGACAGTGATCCAGCATCTGGATTTACAGACAGTGATCCAGCATCTGCTTTTACAGACAGTGATCCAGCAGTGATCTGCTCTTTCAGACAGTGATCCAACATCTGCGTTTACAGACAGTGATCCAGCAGTGATCTGCTTTTACAGACAGTGATCCAGCATCTGCATTTACAGACAGTGATCCAGCATCTGCGTTTACAGACAGTGATCCAGCAGTGATCTGCTCTTTCATACTGTGATCCAGCATCTGCGTTTATGGACAGTTATCCAGCAGTGATCCGCTTTTACAGACAGTGATCCAGCATCTGCTTTTACAGACATTGATCCAGCATCTGGTTTTACAGACAGTGATCCAACAGTGATCTGCTTTTACAGACAGAGATCCAGCAGTGATCTGCTCTTACAGACAGTGATCCAGCACTGATCTGCTTTTACAGACAGTGATCCAGCATCTGCATTTACAGACAGTGATCCAGCAGTGATCTGCTTTTACAGACAGTGATCTAGCATCTGCGTTTACAAACAGTAATCCAGCAGTGATCTGCTTTTACTGACAGTGATCCAGCATCTGCGTTTACAGACAGTGATCCAGCAGTGATCTGCTTTTACAGACAGTGATCCAACAGTGATCTGCTTTTACAGACAGTGATCCAGCATCTGCTTTTACAGACAGTGATCCAGCAGTGATCTGCTCATTCAGACAGTGATCCAGCATCTGGATTTACAGACAGTGATACAGCATCTGCTTTTACAGACAGTGATCCAGCAGTGATCTGCTCTTTCAGACAGTGATCCAACATCTGCGTTTACAGACAGTGATCCAGCAGTGATCTGCTTTTACAGACAGTGATCCAGCATCTTCGTTTACAGACAGTGATCCAGCATCTGCGTTTACAGACAGTGATCCAGTAGTGATCTGCTTTCACAGACAGTGATCCAGCAGTGATCTGCTCTTTCAGACAGTGATCCAGCATCTGTTCCTGCAGACAGTGATCCAGCATCTGCTTTTACAGACAGTGATCCAGCATCTGCTTTTACAGACAGTGATCCAACAGTGATCTGCTTTTACAGACAGTGATCCAGCAGTGATCTGCTCTTTCAGACAGTGATCCAGCATCTGGATTTACAGACAGTGATCCAGCATCTGCTTTTACAGACAGTGATCCAGCAGTGATCTGCTCTTTCAGACAGTGATCCAGCATCTGCGTTTACAGACAGTGATCCAGTAGTGATCTGCTTTCACAGACAGTGATCCAGCAGTAATCTGCTCTTTCAGACAGTGATCCAGCATCTGTTCCTGCAGACAGTGATCCAGCATCTGCTTTTACAGACAGTGATCCAGCATCTGCTTTTACAGACAGTGATCCAACAGTGATCTGCTTTTACAGACAGTGATCCAGCAGTGATCTGCTCTTTCAGACAGTGATCCAGCATCTGGATATACAGACAGTGATCCAGCATCTGCTTTTACAGACAGTGATCCAGCAGTGATCTGCTCTTTCAGACAGTGATCCAACATCTGCGTTTACAGACAGTGATCCAGCAGTGATCTGCTTTTACAGACATTGATCCAGCATCTGCATTTACAGACAGTGATCCAGCATCTGCGTTTACAGACAGTGATCCAGCAGTGATCTGCTTTTACAGACAGTGATCCAGCGTCTGCGTTTACGGACAGTGATCCAGCAGTGATCTGCTTTTACTGACAGTGATCTAACAGTGATCTGCTTTTACAGACAGTGATCCAGCAGTGATTTGCTCTTTCAGACAGTGATCCAGCATCTGCGTTTACAGACAGTGATCCAGCAGTGATCTGCTTTTACAGACAGTGATCCAGCATCTGCTTTTACAGACAGTGATCCAGCAGTGATTTGCTCTTTCAGACAGTGATCCAGCATCTGCGTTTACAGACAGTGATCTGATTTAACAGACAGTGATCCAGCATCTGCGTTTACAGACAGTGATCCAGCAGTGATTTGCTCTTTCAGACAGTGATCCAGCAGTGATCTGCTCTTTCATACTGTGATCCAGCATTTGCGTTTATGGACAGTTATCCAGCAGTGATCCGCTTTTACAGACAGTGATCCAGCATCTGCTTTTACAGACATTGATCCAGCATCTGGTTTTACAGACAGTGATCCAACAGTGATCTGCTTTTACAGACAGAGATCCAGCAGTGATCTGCTCTTACAGACAGTGATCCAGCACTGATCTGCTTTTACAGACAGTGATCCAGCATCTGCATTTACAGACAGTGATCCAGCAGTGATCTGCTTTTACAGACAGTGATCCAGCATCTGCTTTTACAGACAGTGATCCAGCAGTGATCTGCTCTTTCAGACAGTGATCCAACATCTGCGTTTACAGACAGTGATCCAGTAGTGATCTGCGTTCACAGACAGTGATCCAGCAGTGATCTGCTCTTTCAGACAGTGATCCAGCATCTGTTCCTGCAGACAGTGATCCAGCATCTGCTTTTACAGACAGTGATCCAGCATCTGCTTTTACACACAGTGATCCAGCAGTGATCTGCTTTTACAGACAGTGATCCAGCATCTGCTTTTACAGACAGTGATCCAGCAGTGATTTGCTCTTTCAGACAGTGATCCAGCATCTGCGTTTACAGACAGTGATCTGATTTTACAGACAGTGATCCAGCATCTGCGTTTACAGACAGTGATCCAGCAGTGATTTGCTCTTTCAGACAGTGATCCAGCAGTGATCTGCTCTTTCATACTGTGATCCAGCATCTGCGTTTATGGACAGTTATCCAGCAGTGATCCGCTTTTACAGACAGTGATCCAGCATCTGCTTTTACAGACATTGATCCAGCATCTGGTTTTACAGACAGTGATCCAACAGTGATCTGCTTTTACAGACAGAGATCCAGCAGTGATCTGCTCTTACAGACAGTGATCCAGCACTGATCTGCTTTTACAGACAGTGATCCAGCATCTGCATTTACAGACAGTGATCCAGCAGTGATCTGCTTTTACAGACAGTGATCTAGCATCTGCGTTTACAAACAGTAATCCAGCAGTGATCTGCTTTTACTGACAGTGATCCAGCATCTGCGTTTACAGACAGTGATCCAGCAGTGATCTGCTTTTACAGACAGTGATCCAACAGTGATCTGCTTTTACAGACAGTGATCCAGCATCTGCTTTTACAGACAGTGATCCAGCAGTGATCTGCTCTTTCAGACAGTGATCCAGCATCTGGATTTACAGACAGTGATACAGCATCTGCTTTTACAGACAGTGATCCAGCAGTGATCTGCTCTTTCAGACAGTGATCCAACATCTGCGTTTACAGACAGTGATCCAGCAGTGATCTGCTTTTACAGACAGTGATCCAGCATCTTCGTTTACAGACAGTGATCCAGCATCTGCGTTTACAGACAGTGATCCAGTAGTGATCTGCTTTCACAGACAGTGATCCAGCAGTGATCTGCTCTTTCAGACAGTGATCCAGCATCTGTTCCTGCAGACAGTGATCCAGCATCTGCTTTTACAGACAGTGATCCAGCATCTGCTTTTACAGACAGTGATCCAACAGTGATCTGCTTTTACAGACAGTGATCCAGCAGTGATCTGCTCTTTCAGACAGTGATCCAGCATCTGGATTTACAGACAGTGATCCAGCATCTGCTTTTACAGACAGTGATCCAGCAGTGATCTGCTCTTTCAGACAGTGATCCAACATCTGCGTTTACAGACAGTGATCCAGCAGTGATCTGCTTTTACAGACAGTGATCCAGCATCTGCATTTACAGACAGTGATCCAGCATCTGCGTTTACAGACAGTGATCCAGCAGTGATCTGCTTTTACAGACAGTGATCCAGCAGTGATCTGCTCTTACAGACAGTGATCCAGCATCTGCGTTTACGGACAGTGATCCAGCAGTGATCTGCTTTTACTGACAGTGATCTAACAGTGATTTGCTTTTACAGACAGTGATCCAGCAGTGATCTGCTCTTACAGACAGTGATCCAGCACTGATTTGCTTTTACAGACAGTGATCCAGCATCTGCTTTTACAGACAGTGATCCAGCAGTGATCTGCTTTTACAGACAGTGATCCAGCAGTGATTTGCTCTTTCAGACAGTGATCCAGCATCTGCGTTTACAGACAGTGATCCAGCAGTGATCTGCTTTTACAGACAGTGATCCAGCATCTGCTTTTACAGACAGTGATCCAGCAGTGATTTGCTCTTTCAGACAGTGATCCAGCATCTGCGTTTACAGACAGTGATCTGATTTTACAGACAGTGATCCAGCATCTGCGTTTACAGACAGTGATCCAGCATCTGCGTTTACAGACTGTGATCCAGCAGTGATCTGCTTTTACAGACAGTGATCCAGAATCTGCTTTTACAGACAGTGATCCAGTATCTGCGTTTACAGACAGTGATCCAAAAGTGATCTGCTTTTACAGACAGTGATCCAGCATCTGTTCCTGCAGACAGTGATCCAGCATCTGCTTTTACAGACGGTGATCCAGCAGTGATCAGCTTTTACAGACAGTGATCCAGCCGTGATCTGCTTTTACAGACAGTGATGCATCATCTGGATTTACAGACAGTGAACCAGCAGTGATCTGCTTTTACAGATAGTGATCCAGCATCTGCGTTTACAGACAGTGATCCAGCAGTAATCTGCTTTTACAGACAGTGATCCAGCATCTTCGTTTACAGACAGTGATCCAGCATCTGCGTTTACAGACAGTGATCCAGTAGTGATCTGCGTTCACAGACAGTGATCCAGCAGTGATCTGCTCTTTCAGACAGTGATCCAGCATCTGTTCCTGCAGACAGTGATCCAGCATCTGCTTTTACAGACAGTGATCCAGCATCTGCTTTTACAGACAGTGATCCAGCAGTGATCTGCTCTTTCAGACAGTGATCCAGCATCTGGATTTACAGACAGTGATCCAGCATCTGCTTTTACAGACAGTGATCCAGCAGTGATCTGCTCTTTCAGACAGTGATCCAACATCTGCGTTTACAGACAGTGATCCAGTAGTGATCTGCGTTCACAGACAGTGATCCAGCAGTGATCTGCTCTTTCAGACAGTGATCCAGCATCTGTTCCTGCAGACAGTGATCCAGCATCTGCTTTTACAGCCAGTGATCCAGCATCTGCTTTTACAGACAGTGATCCAGCAGTGATCTGCTCTTTCAGACAGTGATCCAGCATCTGGATTTACAGACAGTGATCCAGCATCTGCTTTTACAGACAGTGATCCAGCAGTGATCTGCTCTTTCAGACAGTGATCCAACATCTGCGTTTACAGACAGTGATCCAGCAGTGATCTGCTTTTACAGACAGTGATCCAGCATCTGCATTTACAGACAGTGATCCAGCATCTGCGTTTACAGACAGTGATCCAGCAGTGATCTGCTTTTACAGACAGTGATCCAGCAGTGATCTGCTCTTACAGACAGTGATCCAGCATCTGCGTTTACGGACAGTGATCCAGCAGTGATCTGCTTTTACTGACAGTGATCTAACAGTGATCTGCTTTTACAGACAGTGATCCAGCAGTGATCTGCTCTTACAGACAGTGATCCAGCACTGATTTGCTTTTACAGACAGTGATCCAGCATCTGCTTTTACAGACAGTGATCCAGCAGTGATCTGCTTTTACAGACAGTGATCCAGCAGTGATTTGCTCTTTCAGACAGTGATCCAGCATCTGCGTTTACAGACAGTGATCCAGCAGTGATCTGCTTTTACAGACAGTGATCCAGCATCTGCTTTTACAGACAGTGATCCAGCAGTGATCTGCTTTTACAGACAGTGATCCAGCATCTGCTTTTACAGACAGTGATCCAGCAGTGATCTGCTCTTTCAGACAGTGATCCAACATCTGCGTTTACAGACAGTGATCCAGTAGTGATCTGCGTTCACAGACAGTGATCCAGCAGTGATCTGCTCTTTCAGACAGTGATCCAGCATCTGTTCCTGCAGACAGTGATCCAGCATCTGCTTTTACAGACAGTGATCCAGCATCTGCTTTTACAGACAGTGATCCAGCAGTGATCTGCTTTTACAGACAGTGATCCAGCATCTGCTTTTACAGACAGTGATCCAGCAGTGATTTGCTCTTTCAGACAGTGATCCAGCATCTGCGTTTACAGACAGTGATCTGATTTTACAGACAGTGATCCAGCATCTGCGTTTACAGACAGTGATCCAGCAGTGATCTGCTCTTTCAGACAGTGATCCAGCATCTGGATTTACAGACAGTGATCCAGCATCTGCTTTTACAGACAGTGATCCAGCAGTGATCTGCTCTTTCAGACAGTGATCCAACATCTGCGTTTACAGACAGTGATCCAGCAGTGATCTGCTTTTACAGACAGTGATCCAGCATCTGCATTTACAGACAGTGATCCAGCATCTGCGTTTACAGACAGTGATCCAGCAGTGATCTGCTTTTACAGACAGTGATCCAGCAGTGATCTGCTCTTACAGACAGTGATCCAGCATCTGCGTTTACGGACAGTGATCCAGCAGTGATCTGCTTTTACTGACAGTGATCTAACAGTGATCTGCTTTTACAGACAGTGATCCAGCAGTGATCTGCTCTTACAGACAGTGATCCAGCACTGATTTGCTTTTACAGACAGTGATCCAGCATCTGCTTTTACAGACAGTGATCCAGCAGTGATCTGCTTTTACAGACAGTGATCCAGCAGTGATTTGCTCTTTCAGACAGTGATCCAGCATCTGCGTTTACAGACAGTGATCCAGCAGTGATCTGCTTTTACAGACAGTGATCCAGCATCTGCTTTTACAGACAGTGATCCAGCAGTGATCTGCTTTTACAGACAGTGATCCAGCATCTGCTTTTACAGACAGTGATCCAGCAGTGATCTGCTCTTTCAGACAGTGATCCAACATCTGCGTTTACAGACAGTGATCCAGTAGTGATCTGCGTTCACAGACAGTGATCCAGCAGTGATCTGCTCTTTCAGACAGTGATCCAGCATCTGTTCCTGCAGACAGTGATCCAGCATCTGCTTTTACAGACAATGATCCAGCATCTGCTTTTACAGACAGTGATCCAGCAGTGATCTGCTCTTTCAGACAGTGATCCAGCATCTGGATTTACAGACAGTGATCCAGCATCTGCTTTTACAGACAGTGATCCAGCAGTGATCTGCTCTTTCAGACAGTGATCCAACATCTGCGTTTACAGACAGTGATCCAGCAGTGATCTGCTTTTACAGACAGTGATCCAGCATCTGCATTTACAGACAGTTATCCAGCATCTGGATTTACAGACAGTGATCTAGCATCTGCGTTTACAAAAAGTAATCCAGCAGAGATCTGCTTTTACTGACAGTGATCCAGCATCTGCGTTTACAGACAGTGATCCAGCAGTGATCTGCTTTTACAGACAGTGATCCAGCAGTGATCTGCTCTTTCAGACAGTGATCCAGCATCTGGATTTACAGACAGTGATACAGCATCTGCTTTTACAGACAGTGATCCAGCAGTGATCTGCTCTTTCAGACAGTGATCCAACATCTGCGTTTACAGACAGTGATCCAGCAGTGATCTGCTTTTACAGACAGTGATCCAGCATCTTCGTTTACAGACAGTGATCCAGCATCTGCGTTTACAGACAGTGATCCAGTAGTGATCTGCTTTCACAGACAGTGATCCAGCAGTGATCTGCTCTTTCAGACAGTGATCCAGCATCTGTTCCTGCAGACAGTGATCCAGCATCTGCTTTTACAGACAGTGATCCAGCATCTGCTTTTACAGACAGTGATCCAACAGTGATCTGCTTTTACAGACAGTGATCCAGCAGTGATCTGCTCTTTCAGACAGTGATCCAGCATCTGGATTTACAGACAGTGATCCAGCATCTGCTTTTACAGACAGTGATCCAGCAGTGATCTGCTCTTTCAGACAGTGATCCAACATCTGCGTTTACAGACAGTGATCCAGCAGTGATCTGCTTTTACAGACAGTGATCTAGCATCTGCATTTACAGACAGTGATCCAGCATCTGCGTTTACAGACAGTGATCCAGCAGTGATCTGCTTTTACAGACAGTGATCCAGCAGTGATCTGCTCTTACAGACAGTGATCCAGCATCTGCGTTTACGGACAGTGATCCAGCAGTGATCTGCTTTTACTGACAGTGATCTAACAGTGATCTGCTTTTACAGACAGTGATCCAGCAGTGATCTGCTCTTACAGACAGTGATCCAGCACTGATTTGCTTTTACAGACAGTGATCCAGCATCTGCTTTTACAGACAGTGATCCAGCAGTGATCTGCTTTTACAGACAGTGATCCAGCAGTGATTTGCTCTTTCAGACAGTGATCCAGCATCTGCTTTTACAGACGGTGATCCAGCAGTGATCAGCTTTTACAGACAGTGATCCAGCCGTGATCTGCTTTTACAGACAGTGATGCATCATCTGGATTTACAGACAGTGAACCAGCAGTGATCTGCTTTTACAGATAGTGATCCAGCATCTGCGTTTACAGACAGTGATCCAGCAGTAATCTGCTTTTACAGACAGTGATCCAGCATCTTCGTTTACAGACAGTGATCCAGCATCTGCGTTTACAGACAGTGATCCAGTAGTGATCTGCGTTCACAGACAGTGATCCAGCAGTGATCTGCTCTTTCAGACAGTGATCCAGCATCTGTTCCTGCAGACAGTGATCCAGCATCTGCTTTTACAGACAGTGATCCAGCATCTGCTTTTACAGACAGTGATCCAGCAGTGATCTGCTCTTTCAGACAGTGATCCAGCATCTGGATTTACAGACAGTGATCCAGCATCTGCTTTTACAGACAGTGATCCAGCAGTGATCTGCTCTTTCAGACAGTGATCCAACATCTGCGTTTACAGACAGTGATCCAGTAGTGATCTGCGTTCACAGACAGTGATCCAGCAGTGATCTGCTCTTTCAGACAGTGATCCAGCATCTGTTCCTGCAGACAGTGATCCAGCATCTGCTTTTACAGCCAGTGATCCAGCATCTGCTTTTACAGACAGTGATCCAGCAGTGATCTGCTCTTTCAGACAGTGATCCAGCATCTGGATTTACAGACAGTGATCCAGCATCTGCTTTTACAGACAGTGATCCAGCAGTGATCTGCTCTTTCAGACAGTGATCCAACATCTGCGTTTACAGACAGTGATCCAGCAGTGATCTGCTTTTACAGACAGTGATCCAGCATCTGCATTTACAGACAGTGATCCAGCATCTGCGTTTACAGACAGTGATCCAGCAGTGATCTGCTTTTACAGACAGTGATCCAGCAGTGATCTGCTCTTACAGACAGTGATCCAGCATCTGCGTTTACGGACAGTGATCCAGCAGTGATCTGCTTTTACTGACAGTGATCTAACAGTGATCTGCTTTTACAGACAGTGATCCAGCAGTGATCTGCTCTTACAGACAGTGATCCAGCACTGATTTGCTTTTACAGACAGTGATCCAGCATCTGCTTTTACAGACAGTGATCCAGCAGTGATCTGCTTTTACAGACAGTGATCCAGCAGTGATTTGCTCTTTCAGACAGTGATCCAGCATCTGCGTTTACAGACAGTGATCCAGCAGTGATCTGCTTTTACAGACAGTGATCCAGCATCTGCTTTTACAGACAGTGATCCAGCAGTGATCTGCTTTTACAGACAGTGATCCAGCATCTGCTTTTACAGACAGTGATCCAGCAGTGATCTGCTCTTTCAGACAGTGATCCAACATCTGCGTTTACAGACAGTGATCCAGTAGTGATCTGCGTTCACAGACAGTGATCCAGCAGTGATCTGCTCTTTCAGACAGTGATCCAGCATCTGTTCCTGCAGACAGTGATCCAGCATCTGCTTTTACAGACAGTGATCCAGCATCTGCTTTTACAGACAGTGATCCAGCAGTGATCTGCTTTTACAGACAGTGATCCAGCATCTGCTTTTACAGACAGTGATCCAGCAGTGATTTGCTCTTTCAGACAGTGATCCAGCATCTGCGTTTACAGACAGTGATCTGATTTTACAGACAGTGATCCAGCATCTGCGTTTACAGACAGTGATCCAGCAGTGATCTGCTCTTTCAGACAGTGATCCAGCATCTGGATTTACAGACAGTGATCCAGCATCTGCTTTTACAGACAGTGATCCAGCAGTGATCTGCTCTTTCAGACAGTGATCCAACATCTGCGTTTACAGACAGTGATCCAGCAGTGATCTGCTTTTACAGACAGTGATCCAGCATCTGCATTTACAGACAGTGATCCAGCATCTGCGTTTACAGACAGTGATCCAGCAGTGATCTGCTTTTACAGACAGTGATCCAGCAGTGATCTGCTCTTACAGACAGTGATCCAGCATCTGCGTTTACGGACAGTGATCCAGCAGTGATCTGCTTTTACTGACAGTGATCTAACAGTGATCTGCTTTTACAGACAGTGATCCAGCAGTGATCTGCTCTTACAGACAGTGATCCAGCACTGATTTGCTTTTACAGACAGTGATCCAGCATCTGCTTTTACAGACAGTGATCCAGCAGTGATCTGCTTTTACAGACAGTGATCCAGCAGTGATTTGCTCTTTCAGACAGTGATCCAGCATCTGCGTTTACAGACAGTGATCCAGCAGTGATCTGCTTTTACAGACAGTGATCCAGCATCTGCTTTTACAGACAGTGATCCAGCAGTGATCTGCTTTTACAGACAGTGATCCAGCATCTGCTTTTACAGACAGTGATCCAGCAGTGATCTGCTCTTTCAGACAGTGATCCAACATCTGCGTTTACAGACAGTGATCCAGTAGTGATCTGCGTTCACAGACAGTGATCCAGCAGTGATCTGCTCTTTCAGACAGTGATCCAGCATCTGTTCCTGCAGACAGTGATCCAGCATCTGCTTTTACAGACAATGATCCAGCATCTGCTTTTACAGACAGTGATCCAGCAGTGATCTGCTCTTTCAGACAGTGATCCAGCATCTGGATTTACAGACAGTGATCCAGCATCTGCTTTTACAGACAGTGATCCAGCAGTGATCTGCTCTTTCAGACAGTGATCCAACATCTGCGTTTACAGACAGTGATCCAGCAGTGATCTGCTTTTACAGACAGTGATCCAGCATCTGCATTTACAGACAGTTATCCAGCATCTGGATTTACAGACAGTGATCTAGCATCTGCGTTTACAAAAAGTAATCCAGCAGAGATCTGCTTTTACTGACAGTGATCCAGCATCTGCGTTTACAGACAGTGATCCAGCAGTGATCTGCTTTTACAGACAGTGATCCAGCAGTGATCTGCTCTTTCAGACAGTGATCCAGCATCTGGATTTACAGACAGTGATACAGCATCTGCTTTTACAGACAGTGATCCAGCAGTGATCTGCTCTTTCAGACAGTGATCCAACATCTGCGTTTACAGACAGTGATCCAGCAGTGATCTGCTTTTACAGACAGTGATCCAGCATCTTCGTTTACAGACAGTGATCCAGCATCTGCGTTTACAGACAGTGATCCAGTAGTGATCTGCTTTCACAGACAGTGATCCAGCAGTGATCTGCTCTTTCAGACAGTGATCCAGCATCTGTTCCTGCAGACAGTGATCCAGCATCTGCTTTTACAGACAGTGATCCAGCATCTGCTTTTACAGACAGTGATCCAACAGTGATCTGCTTTTACAGACAGTGATCCAGCAGTGATCTGCTCTTTCAGACAGTGATCCAGCATCTGGATTTACAGACAGTGATCCAGCATCTGCTTTTACAGACAGTGATCCAGCAGTGATCTGCTCTTTCAGACAGTGATCCAACATCTGCGTTTACAGACAGTGATCCAGCAGTGATCTGCTTTTACAGACAGTGATCTAGCATCTGCATTTACAGACAGTGATCCAGCATCTGCGTTTACAGACAGTGATCCAGCAGTGATCTGCTTTTACAGACAGTGATCCAGCAGTGATCTGCTCTTACAGACAGTGATCCAGCATCTGCGTTTACGGACAGTGATCCAGCAGTGATCTGCTTTTACTGACAGTGATCTAACAGTGATCTGCTTTTACAGACAGTGATCCAGCAGTGATCTGCTCTTACAGACAGTGATCCAGCACTGATTTGCTTTTACAGACAGTGATCCAGCATCTGCTTTTACAGACAGTGATCCAGCAGTGATCTGCTTTTACAGACAGTGATCCAGCAGTGATTTGCTCTTTCAGACAGTGATCCAGCATCTGCGTTTACAGACAGTGATCCAGCAGTGATCTGCTTTTACAGACAGTGATCCAGCATCTGCTTTTACAGACAGTGATCCAGCAGTGATTTGCTCTTTCAGACAGTGATCCAGCATCTGCGTTTACAGACAGTGATCTGATTTTACAGACAGTGATCCAGCATCTGCGTTTACAGACTGTGATCCAGCAGTGATCTGCTTTTACAGACAGTGATCCAGAATCTGCTTTTACAGACAGTGATCCAGTATCTGCGTTTACAGACAGTGATCCAAAAGTGATCTGCTTTTACAGACAGTGATCCAGCATCTGCTTTTACAGACCGTGATCCAGCAGTGATCTGCTTTTACAGACAGTGATCCAGCAGTGATCTGCTCTTTCAGACAGTGATCCAGCATCTGTTCCTGCAGACAGTGATCCAGCATCTGCTTTTACAGACGGTGATCCAGCAGTGATCAGCTTTTACAGACAGTGATCCAGCCGTGATCTGCTTTTACAGACAGTGATGCATCATCTGGATTTACAGACAGTGAACCAGCAGTGATCTGCTTTTAGAGATAGTGATCCAGCATCTGCGTTTACAGACAGTGATCCAGCAGTAATCTGCTTTTACAGACAGTGATCCAGCATCTTCGTTTACAGACAGTGATCCAGCATCTGCGTTTACAGACAGTGATCCAGTAGTGATCTGCGTTCACAGACAGTGATCCAGCAGTGATCTGCTCTTTCAGACAGTGATCCAGCATCTGTTCCTGCAGACAGTGATCCAGCATCTGCTTTTACAGACAGTGATCCAGCAGTGATCTGCTCTTTCAGACAGTGATCCAGCATCTGGATTTACAGACAGTGATCCAGCATCTGCTTTTACAGACAGTGATCCAGCAGTGATCTGCTCTTTCAGACAGTGATCCAACATCTGCGTTTACAGACAGTGATCCAGCAGTGATCTGCTTTTACAGACAGTGATCCAGCATCTGCATTTACAGACAGTGATCCAGCATCTGCGTTTACAGACAGTGATCCAGCAGTGATCTGCTCTTACAGACAGTGATCCAGCATCTGCTTTTACAGACAGTGATCCAGCAGTGATCTGCTCTTACAGACAGTGATCCAGCATCTGCGTTTACGGACAGTGATCCAGCAGTGATCTGCTTTTACTGACAGTGATCTAACAGTGATCTGCTTTTACAGACAGTGATCCAGCAGTGATTTGCTCTTTCAGACAGTGATCCAGCATCTGCGCTTACAGACAGTGATCCAGCAGTGATCTGCTTTTACAGACAGTGATCCAGCATCTGCTTTTACAGTCAGTGATCCAGCAGTGATCTGCTTTTACAGACAGTGATCCAGCATCTGCTTTTACAGACAGTGATCCAGCAGTGATCTGCTCTTTCAGACAGTGATCCAACATCTGCGTTTACAGACAGTGATCCAGTAGTGATCTGCGTTCACAGACAGTGATCCAGCAGTGATCTGCTCTTTCAGACAGTGATCCAGCATCTGTTCCTGCAGACAGTGATCCAGCATCTGCTTTTACAGACAATGATCCAGCATCTGCTTTTACAGACAGTGATCCAGCAGTGATCTGCTCTTTCAGACAGTGATCCAGCATCTGGATTTACAGACAGTGATCCAGCATCTGCTTTTACAGACAGTGATCCAGCAGTGATCTGCTCTTTCAGACAGTGATCCAACATCTGCGTTTACAGACAGTGATCCAGCAGTGATCTGCTTTTACAGACAGTGATCCAGCATCTGCATTTACAGACAGTGATCCAGCATCTGGATTTACAGACAGTGATCTAGCATCTGCGTTTACAAACAGTAATCCAGCAGAGATCTGCTTTTACTGACAGTGATCCAGCATCTGCGTTTACAGACAGTGATCCAGCAGTGATCTGCTTTTACAGACAGTGATCCAACAGTGATCTGCTTTTACAGACAGTGATCCAGCATCTGCTTTTACAGACAGTGATCCAGCAGTGATCTGCTCTTTCAGACAGTGATCCAGCATCTGGATTTACAGACAGTGATACAGCATCTGCTTTTACAGACAGTGATCCAGCAGTGATCTGCTCTTTCAGACAGTGATCCAACATCTGCGTTTACAGACAGTGATCCAGCAGTGATCTGCTTTTACAGACAGTGATCCAGCATCTTCGTTTACAGACAGTGATCCAGCATCTGCGTTTACAGACAGTGATCCAGTAGTGATCTGCTTTCACAGACAGTGATCCAGCAGTGATCTGCTCTTTCAGACAGTGATCCAGCATCTGTTCCTGCAGACAGTGATCCAGCATCTGCTTTTACAGACAGTGATCCAGCATCTGCTTTTACAGACAGTGATCCAACAGTGATCTGCTTTTACAGACAGTGATCCAGCAGTGATCTGCTCTTTCAGACAGTGATCCAGCATCCGGATTTACAGACAGTGATCCAGCATCTGCTTTTACAGACAGTGATCCAGCAGTGATCTGCTCTTTCAGACAGTGATCCAACATCTGCGTTTACAGACAGTGATCCAGCAGTGATCTGCTTTTACAGACAGTGATCTAGCATCTGCATTTACAGACAGTGATCCAGCATCTGCGTTTACAGACAGTGATCCAGCAGTGATCTGCTTTTACAGACAGTGATCCAGCAGTGATCTGCTCTTACAGACAGTGATCCAGCATCTGCGTTTACGGACAGTGATCCAGCAGTGATCTGCTTTTACTGACAGTGATCTAACAGTGATCTGCTTTTACAGACAGTGATCCAGCAGTGATCTGCTCTTACAGACAGTGATCCAGCACTGATTTGCTTTTACAGACAGTGATCCAGCATCTGCATTTACAGACAGTGATCCAGCAGTGATCTGCTTTTACAGACAGTGATCCAGCAGTGATCTGCTTTTACAGACAGTGATCCAGCATCTGCTTTTACAGACAGTGATCCAGCAGTGATTTGCTCTTTCAGACAGTGATCCAGCATCTGCGTTTACAGACAGTGATCTGATTTTACAGACAGTGATCCAGCATCTGCGTTTACAGACTGTGATCCAGCAGTGATCTGCTTTTACAGACAGTGATCCAGAATCTGCTTTTACAGACAGTGATCCAGTATCTGCGTTTACAGACAGTGATCCAAAAGTGATCTGCTTTTACAGACAGTGATCCAGCATCTGCTTTTACAGACCGTGATCCAGCAGTGATCTGCTTTTACAGACAGTGATCCAGCAGTGATCTGCTCTTTCAGACAGTGATCCAGCATCTGTTCCTGCAGACAGTGACCCAGCATCTGCTTTTACAGACGGTGATCCAGCAGTGATCAGCTTTTACAGACAGTGATCCAGCCGTGATCTGCTTTTACAGACAGTGATGCATCATCTGGATTTACAGACAGTGAACCAGCAGTGATCTGCTTTTACAGATAGTGATCCAGCATCTGCGTTTACAGACAGTGATCCAGCAGTAATCTGCTTTTACAGACAGTGATCCAGCATCTTCGTTTACAGACAGTGATCCAGCATCTGCGTTTACAGACAGTGATCCAGTAGTGATCTGCGTTCACAGACAGTGATCCAGCAGTGATCTGCTCTTTCAGACAGTGATCCAGCATCTGTTCCTGCAGACAGTGATCCAGCATCTGCTTTTACAGACAGTGATCCAGCAGTGATCTGCTCTTTCAGACAGTGATCCAGCATCTGGATTTACAGACAGTGATCCAGCATCTGCTTTTACAGACAGTGATCCAGCAGTGATCTGCTCTTTCAGACAGTGATCCAACATCTGCGTTTACAGACAGTGATCCAGCAGTGATCTGCTTTTACAGACAGTGATCCAGCATCTGCATTTACAGACAGTGATCCAGCATCTGCGTTTACAGACAGTGATCCAGCAGTGATCTGCTTTTACAGACAGTGATCCAGCAGTGATCTGCTCTTACAGACAGTGATCCAGCATCTGCGTTTACGGACATTGATCCAGCAGTGATCTGCTTTTACTGACAGTGATCTAACAGTGATCTGCTTTTACAGACAGTGATCCAGCAGTGATCTGCTCTTACAGACAGTGATCCAGCACTGATTTGCTTTTACAGACAGTGATCCAGCATCTGCTTTTACAGACAGTGATCCAGCAGTGATCTGCTTTTACAGACAGTGATCCAGCAGTGATTTGCTCTTTCAGACAGTGATCCAGCATCTGCGTTTACAGACAGTGATCCAGCAGTGATCTGCTTTTACAGACAGTGATCCAGCATCTGCTTTTACAGACAGTGATCCAGCAGTGATCTGCTTTTACAGACAGTGATCCAGCATCTGCTTTTACAGACAGTGATCCAGTATCTGCGTTTACAGACAGTGATCCAGCAGTGATCTGCTTTTACAGACAGTGATCCAGCATCTGCTTTTACAGACCGTGATCCAGCAGTGATCTGCTTTTACAGACAGTGATCCAGCAGTGATCTGCTCTTTCAGACAGTGATCCAGCATCTGTTCCTGCAGACAGTGATCCAGCATCTGCTTTTACAGACGGTGATCCAGCAGTGATCAGCTTTTACAGACAGTGATCCAGCCGTGATCTGCTTTTACAGACAGTGATGCATCATCTGGATTTACAGACAGTGAACCAGCAGTGATCTGCTTTTACAGATAGTGATCCAGCATCTGCGTTTACAGACAGTGATCCAGCAGTAATCTGCTTTTACAGACAGTGATCCAGCATCTTCGTTTACAGACAGTGATCCAGCATCTGCGTTTACAGACAGTGATCCAGTAGTGATCTGCGTTCACAGACAGTGATCCAGCAGTGATCTGCTCTTTCAGACAGTGATCCAGCATCTGTTCCTGCAGACAGTGATCCAGCATCTGCTTTTACAGACAGTGATCCAGCAGTGATCTGCTCTTTCAGACAGTGATCCAGCATCTGGATTTACAGACAGTGATCCAGCATCTGCTTTTACAGACAGTGATCCAGCAGTGATCTGCTCTTTCAGACAGTGATCCAACATCTGCGTTTACAGAGAGTGATCCAGCAGTTATCTGCTTTTACAGACAGTGATCCAGCATCTGCATTTACAGACAGTGATCCAGCATCTGCGTTTACAGACAGTGATCCAGCAGTGATCTGCTTTTACAGACAGTGATCCAGCAGTGATCTGCTCTTACAGACAGTGATCCAGCATCTGCGTTTACGGACAGTGATCCAGCAGTGATCTGCTTTTACTGACAGTGATCTAACAGTGATCTGCTTTTACAGACAGTGATCCAGCAGTGATCTGCTCTTACAGACAGTGATCCAGCACTGATTTGCTTTTACAGACAGTGATCCAGCATCTGCTTTTACAGACAGTGATCCAGCAGTGATCTGCTTTTACAGACAGTGATCCAGCAGTGATTTGCTCTTTCAGACAGTGATCCAGCATCTGCGTTTACAGACAGTGATCCAGCAGTGATCTGCTTTTACAGACAGTGATCCAGCATCTGCTTTTACAGACAGTGATCCAGCAGTGATCTGCTTTTACAGACAGTGATCCAGCATCTGCGTTTACAGACAGTGATCCAGCAGTGATCTGCTCTTTCAGACAGTGATCCAACATCTGCGTTTACAGACAGTGATCCAGTAGTGATCTGCGTTCACAGACAGTGATCCAGCAGTGATATGCTCTTTCAGACAGTGATCCAGCATCTGTTCCTGCAGACAGTGATCCAGCATCTGCTTTTACAGACAGTGATCCAGCATCTGCTTTTACAGACAGTGATCCAGCAGTGATCTGCTCTTTCAGACAGTGATCCAGCATCTGGATTTACAGACAGTGATCCAGCATCTGCTTTTACAGACAGTGATCCAGCAGTGATCTGCTCTTTCAGACAGTGATCCAACATCTGCGTTTACGGACAGTGATCCAGCAGTGATCTGCTCTTACAGACAGTGATCCAGCATCTGCGTTTACGGACAGTGATCCAGCAGTGATCTGCTTTTACCGACAGTGATCTAACAGTGATCTGCTTTTACAGACTGTGATCCAGCAGTGATCTGCTCTTACAGACAGTGATCCAGCACTGATTTGCTTTTACAGACAGTGATCCAGCATCTGCTTTTACAGACAGTGATCCAGCAGTGATCTGCTTTTACAGACAGTGATCCAGCAGTGATTTGCTCTTTCAGACAGTGATCCAGCATCTGCGTTTACAGACAGTGATCCAGCAGTGATCTGCTTTTACAGACAGTGATCCAGCATCTGCTTTTACAGACAGTGATCCAGCAGTGATTTGCTCTTTCAGACAGTGATCCAGCATCTGCGTTTACAGACAGTGATCTGATTGTACAGACAGTGATCCAGCATCTGCGTTTACAGACAGTGATCCAGCATCTGCGTTTACAGACTGTGATCCAGCAGTGATCTGCTTTTACAGACAGTGATCCAGAATCTGCTTTTACAGACAGTGATCCAGTATCTGCGTTTACAGACAGTGATCCAAAAGTGATCTGCTTTTACAGACAGTGATCCAGCATCTGCTTTTACAGACCGTGATCCAGCAGTGATCTGCTTTTACAGACAGTGATCCAGCAGTGATCTGCTCTTTCAGACAGTGATCCAGCATCTGTTCCTGCAGACAGTGATCCAGCATCTGCTTTTACAGACGGTGATCCAGCAGTGATCTGCTTTTACAGACAGTGATGCATCATCTGGATTTACAGACAGTGAACCAGCAGTGATCTGCTTTTACAGATAGTGATCCAGCATCTGCGTTTACAGACAGTGATCCAGCAGTAATCTGCTTTTACAGACAGTGATCCAGCATCTTCGTTTACAGACAGTGATCCAGCATCTGCGTTTACAGACAGTGATCCAGTAGTGATCTGCGTTCACAGACAGTGATCCAGCAGTGATCTGCTCTTTCAGACAGTGATCCAGCATCTGTTCCTGCAGACAGTGATCCAGCATCTGCTTTTACAGACAGTGATCCAGCAGTGATCTGCTCTTTCAGACAGTGATCCAGCATCTGGATTTACAGACAGTGATCCAGCATCTGCTTTTACAGACAGTGATCCAGCAGTGATCTGCTCTTTCAGACAGTGATCCAACATCTGCGTTTACAGACAGTGATCCAGCAGTGATCTGCTTTTACAGACAGTGATCCAGCATCTGCATTTACAGACAGTGATCCAGCATCTGCGTTTACAGACAGTGATCCAGCAGTGATCTGCTTTTACAGACAGTGATCCAGCAGTGATCTGCTCTTACAGACAGTGATCCAGCATCTGTGTTTACGGACAGTGATCCAGCAGTGATCTGCTCTTACTGACAGTGATCTAACAGTGATCTGCTTTTACAGACAGTGATCCAGCAGTGATCTGCTCTTACAGACAGTGATCCAGCACTGATTTGCTTTTACAGACAGTGATCCAGGATCTGCTTTTACAGACAGTGATCCAGCAGTGATCTGCTTTTACAGACAGTGATCCAGCAGTGATTTGCTCTTTCAGACAGTGATCCAGCATCTGCGTTTACAGACAGTGATCCAGCAGTGATCTGCTTTTACAGACAGTGATCCAGCATCTGCTTTTACAGACAGTGATCCAGCAGTGATCTGCTTTTACAGACAGTGATCCAGCATCTGCTTTTACAGACAGTGATCCAGTATCTGCGTTTACAGACAGTGATCCAGCAGTGATCTGCTTTTACAGACAGTGATCCAGCATCTGCTTTTACAGACCGTGATCCAGCAGTGATCTGCTTTTACAGACAGTGATCCAGCAGTGATCTGCTCTTTCAGACAGTGATCCAGCATCTGTTCCTGCAGACAGTGATCCAGCATCTGCTTTTACAGACGGTAATCCAGCAGTGATCAGCTTTTACAGACAGTGATCCAGCCGTGATCTGCTTTTACAGACAGTGATGCATCATCTGGATTTACAGACAGTGAACCAGCAGTGATCTGCTTTTACAGATAGTGATCCAGCATCTGCGTTTACAGACAGTGATCCAGCAGTAATCTGCTTTTACAGACAGTGATCCAGCATCTTCGTTTACAGACAGTGATCCAGCATCTGCGTTTACAGACAGTGATCCAGTAGTGATCTGCGTTCACAGACAGTGATCCAGCAGTGATCTGCTCTTTCAGACAGTGATCCAGCATCTGTTCCTGCAGACAGTGATCCAGCATCTGCTTTTACAGACAGTGATCCAGCAGTGATCTGCTCTTTCAGACAGTGATCCAGCATCTGGATTTACAGACAGTGATCCAGCATCTGCTTTTACAGACAGTGATCCAGCAGTGATCTGCTCTTTCAGACAGTGATCCAACATCTGCGTTTACAGACAGTGATCCAGCAGTGATCTGCTTTTACAGACAGTGATCCAGCATCTGCATTTACAGACAGTGATCCAGCATCTGCGTTTACAGACAGTGATCCAGCAGTGATCTGCTTTTACAGACAGTGATCCAGCAGTGATCTGCTCTTACAGACAGTGATCCAGCATCTGCGTTTACGGACAGTGATCCAGCAGTGATCTGCTTTTACTGACAGTGATCTAACAGTGATCTGCTTTTACAGACAGTGATCCAGCAGTGATCTGCTCTTACAGACAGTGATCCAGCACTGATTTGCTTTTACAGACAGTGATCCAGCATCTGCTTTTACAGACAGTGATCCAGCAGTGATCTGCTTTTACAGACAGTGATCCAGCAGTGATTTGCTCTTTCAGACAGTGATCCAGCATCTGCGTTTACAGACAGTGATCCAGCAGTGATCTGCTTTTACAGACAGTGATCCAGCATCTGCTTTTACAGACAGTGATCCAGCAGTGATTTGCTCTTTCAGACAGTGATCCAGCATCTGCGTTTACAGACAGTGATCTGATTTTACAGACAGTGATCCAGCATCTGCGTTTACAGACAGTGATCCAGCAGTGATTTGCTCTTTCAGACAGTGATCCAGCAGTGATCTGCTCTTTCATACTGTGATCCAGCATCTGCGTTTATGGACAGTTATCCAGCAGTGATCCGCTTTTACAGACAGTGATCCAGCATCTGCTTTTACAGACATTGATCCAGCATCTGGTTTTACAGACAGTGATCCAACAGTGATCTGCTTTTACAGACAGAGATCCAGCAGTGATCTGCTCTTACAGACAGTGATCCAGCATCTGCTTTTACAGACAGTGATCCAGCAGTGATCTGTTCTTTCAGACAGTGATCCAACATCTGCGTTTACAGACAGTGATCCAGTAGTGATCTGCGTTCACAGACAGTGATCCAGCAGTGATCTGCTCTTTCAGACAGTGATCCAGCATCTGTTCCTGCAGACAGTGATCCAGCATCTGCTTTTACAGACAGTGATCCAGCATCTGCTTTTACAGACAGTGATCCAGCAGTGATCTGCTCTTTCAGACAGTGATCCAGCATCTGGATTTACAGACAGTGATCCAGCATCTGCTTTTACAGACAGTGATCCAGCAGTGATCTGCTCTTACAGACAGTGATCCAGCACTGATTTGCTTTTACAGACAGTGATCCAGGATCTGCTTTTACAGACAGTGATCCAGCAGTGATCTGCTTTTACAGACAGTGATCCAGCAGTGATTTGCTCTTTCAGACAGTGATCCAGCATCTGCGTTTACAGACAGTGATCCAGCAGTGATCTGCTTTTACAGACAGTGATCCAGCATCTGCTTTTACAGACAGTGATCCAGCAGTGATCTGCTTTTACAGACAGTGATCCAGCATCTGCTTTTACAGACAGTGATCCAGTATCTGCGTTTACAGACAGTGATCCAGCAGTGATCTGCTTTTACAGACAGTGATCCAGCATCTGCTTTTACAGACCGTGATCCAGCAGTGATCTGCTTTTACAGACAGTGATCCAGCAGTGATCTGCTCTTTCAGACAGTGATCCAGCATCTGTTCCTGCAGACAGTGATCCAGCATCTGCTTTTACAGACGGTAATCCAGCAGTGATCAGCTTTTACAGACAGTGATCCAGCCGTGATCTGCTTTTACAGACAGTGATGCATCATCTGGATTTACAGACAGTGAACCAGCAGTGATCTGCTTTTACAGATAGTGATCCAGCATCTGCGTTTACAGACAGTGATCCAGCAGTAATCTGCTTTTACAGACAGTGATCCAGCATCTTCGTTTACAGACAGTGATCCAGCATCTGCGTTTACAGACAGTGATCCAGTAGTGATCTGCGTTCACAGACAGTGATCCAGCAGTGATCTGCTCTTTCAGACAGTGATCCAGCATCTGTTCCTGCAGACAGTGATCCAGCATCTGCTTTTACAGACAGTGATCCAGCAGTGATCTGCTCTTTCAGACAGTGATCCAGCATCTGGATTTACAGACAGTGATCCAGCATCTGCTTTTACAGACAGTGATCCAGCAGTGATCTGCTCTTTCAGACAGTGATCCAACATCTGCGTTTACAGACAGTGATCCAGCAGTGATCTGCTTTTACAGACAGTGATCCAGCATCTGCATTTACAGACAGTGATCCAGCATCTGCGTTTACAGACAGTGATCCAGCAGTGATCTGCTTTTACAGACAGTGATCCAGCAGTGATCTGCTCTTACAGACAGTGATCCAGCATCTGCGTTTACGGACAGTGATCCAGCAGTGATCTGCTTTTACTGACAGTGATCTAACAGTGATCTGCTTTTACAGACAGTGATCCAGCAGTGATCTGCTCTTACAGACAGTGATCCAGCACTGATTTGCTTTTACAGACAGTGATCCAGCATCTGCTTTTACAGACAGTGATCCAGCAGTGATCTGCTTTTACAGACAGTGATCCAGCAGTGATTTGCTCTTTCAGACAGTGATCCAGCATCTGCGTTTACAGACAGTGATCCAGCAGTGATCTGCTTTTACAGACAGTGATCCAGCATCTGCTTTTACAGACAGTGATCCAGCAGTGATTTGCTCTTTCAGACAGTGATCCAGCATCTGCGTTTACAGACAGTGATCTGATTTTACAGACAGTGATCCAGCATCTGCGTTTACAGACAGTGATCCAGCAGTGATTTGCTCTTTCAGACAGTGATCCAGCAGTGATCTGCTCTTTCATACTGTGATCCAGCATCTGCGTTTATGGACAGTTATCCAGCAGTGATCCGCTTTTACAGACAGTGATCCAGCAGCTGCTTTTACAGACATTGATCCAGCATCTGGTTTTACAGACAGTGATCCAACAGTGATCTGCTTTTACAGACAGAGATCCAGCAGTGATCTGCTCTTACAGACAGTGATCCAGCATCTGCTTTTACAGACAGTGATCCAGCAGTGATCTGCTCTTTCAGACAGTGATCCAACATCTGCGTTTACAGACAGTGATCCAGTAGTGATCTGCGTTCACAGACAGTGATCCAGCAGTGATCTGCTCTTTCAGACAGTGATCCAGCATCTGTTCCTGCAGACAGTGATCCAGCATCTGCTTTTACAGACAGTGATCCAGCATCTGCTTTTACAGACAGTGATCCAGCAGTGATCTGCTCTTTCAGACAGTGATCCAGCATCTGGATTTACAGACAGTGATCCAGCATCTGCTTTTACAGACAGTGATCCAGCAGTGATCTGCTCTTTCAGACAGTGATCCAACATCTGCGTTTACAGACAGTGATCCAGCAGTGATCTGCTTTTACAGACAGTGATCCAGCATCTGCATTTACAGACAGTGATCCAGCATCTGCGTTTACAGACAGTGATCCAGCAGTGATCTGCTTTTACAGACAGTGATCCAGCAGTGATCTGCTCTTACAGACAGTGATCCAGCATCTGCGTTTACGGACAGTGATCCAGCAGTGATCTGCTTTTACTGACAGTGATCTAACAGTGATCTGCTTTTACAGACAGTGATCCAGCAGTGATCTGCTCTTACAGACAGTGATCCAGCACTGATTTGCTTTTACAGACAGTGATCCAGCATCTGCTTTTACAGACAGTGATCCAGCAGTGATCTGCTTTTACAGACAGTGATCCAGCAGTGATTTGCTCTTTCAGACAGTGATCCAGCATCTGCGTTTACAGACAGTGATCCAGCAGTGATCTGCTTTTACAGACAGTGATCCAGCATCTGCTTTTACAGACAGTGATCCAGCAGTGATTTGCTCTTTCAGACAGTGATCCAGCATCTGCGTTTACAGACAGTGATCTGATTTTACAGACAGTGATCCAGCATCTGCGTTTACAGACAGTGATCCAGCAGTGATTTGCTCTTTCAGACAGTGATCCAGCAGTGATCTGCTCTTTCATACTGTGATCCAGCATCTGCGTTTATGGACAGTTATCCAGCAGTGATCCGCTTTTACAGACAGTGATCCAGCATCTGCTTTTACAGACATTGATCCAGCATCTGGTTTTACAGACAGTGATCCAACAGTGATCTGCTTTTACAGACAGAGATCCAGCAGTGATCTGCTCTTACAGACAGTGATCCAGCACTGATCTGCTTTTACAGACAGTGATCCAGCATCTGCATTTACAGACAGTGATCCAGCAGTGATCTGCTTTTACAGACAGTGATCTAGCATCTGCGTTTACAAACAGTAATCCAGCAGTGATCTGCTTTTACTGACAGTGATCCAGCATCTGCGTTTACAGACAGTGATCCAGCAGTGATCTGCTTTTACAGACAGTGATCCAACAGTGATCTGCTTTTACAGACAGTGATCCAGCATCTGCTTTTACAGACAGTGATCCAGCAGTGATCTGCTCTTTCAGACAGTGATCCAGCATCTGGATTTACAGACAGTGATACAGCATCTGCTTTTACAGACAGTGATCCAGCAGTGATCTGCTCTTTCAGACAGTGATCCAACATCTGCGTTTACAGACAGTGATCCAGCAGTGATCTGCTTTTACAGACAGTGATCCAGCATCTTCGTTTACAGACAGTGATCCAGCATCTGCGTTTACAGACAGTGATCCAGTAGTGATCTGCTTTCACAGACAGTGATCCAGCAGTGATCTGCTCTTTCAGACAGTGATCCAGCATCTGTTCCTGCAGACAGTGATCCAGCATCTGCTTTTACAGACAGTGATCCAGCATCTGCTTTTACAGACAGTGATCCAGCAGTGATCTGGTTTTACAGACAGTGATCCAGCATCTGCATTTACAGACAGTGATCCAGCATCTGCGTTTACAGACAGTGATCAAGCAGTGATCTGGTTTACAAACAGTGATCCAGCATCTGTGTTTACAGATAGTGATCCAGCAGTGATCCGCGTTTACAGACAGTGATCCAGCATCTGCTTTTACAGACAGTGATCCAGCATCTGCGTTTACAGACAGTGATCCAACAGTGATCTGCTTTAACAGACAGTAATCCAGCATCTGCTTTTACAGAGAGTGATCTAGCATCTGCGTTTACAGTCAGTGATCCAGCAGTGATCTGCATTTACAGACAGTGAGCCAGCATCAGCGTTTATATACAGTGATCCAGCAGTGATCCGCTTTTACAGACAGTGATCAAGCATCTTCTTTTACAGACAGTGATCCAGCATCTGCGTTTACAGACAGTGATCCAACAGTGATCTGCTTTTACAGACAGTGATCCAGCAGTGATCTGCTCTTACAGACAGTGATCCAGCATCTGCTTTTACAGACAGTGATCCAGCAGTGATCTGCTTTCATAGACAGTGATCCAGCAGTGATCTGCTCTTTCATACTGTGATCCAGCATCTGCATTTATGGACAGTTATCCAGCAGTGATCTGCTTTTACAGACATTGATCCAGCATCTGGTTTTACAGACAGTGATCCAACAGTGATCTGCTTTTACAGACAGTGATCCAGCAGTGATCTGCTCTTACAGACAGTGATCCAGCACTGATCTGCTTTTACAGACAGTGATCCAGCATCTGCATTTACAGACAGTGATCCAGCAGTGATCTGCTTTTACAGACAGTGATCTAGCATCTGCGTTTTCAAACAGTGATCCAGCAGTGATCTGCTTTTACTGAGAGTGATCCAGCATCTACGTTTACAGACAGTGATCCAACAGTGAACTGCTTTTACAGACAGTGATCCAGCAGTGATCTGCTATTTCAGACAGTGATCCAGCATCTGGATTTACAGACAGTGATCCAGCATCTGCTTTTACAGACAGTGATCTAGCAGTGATCTGCTCTTTCAGACAGTGATCCAGCATCTGCGTTTACAGACAGTGATCCAGCAGTGATCTGCTTTTACAGACAGTGATCCAGCACCTGCGTTTACAGACAGTGATCCAGCATCTGCGTTTACAGACAGTGATCCAACAGTGATCTGCTTTTACAGACAGTGATCCAGCATCTGCTTTTACAGTCCGTGATCCAGCAGTGATCTGCTTTTACAGACAGTGATCCAGCAGTGATCTGCTCTTTCAGACAGTGATCCAGCATCTGTTCCTGCAGACAGTGATCCAGCATCTGCTTTTACAGATGGTGATCCAGCAGTAATCAGCTTTTACAGACAGTGATCCAGCCGTGATCTGCTTTTACAGACAGTGATCCAGCATCTGCGTTTACAGACAGTGAACCAGCAGTGATCTGCTTTTACAGATAGTGATCCAGCATCTGCGTTTACAGACAGTGATCCAGCAGTAATCTGCTTTCACAGACAGTGATCCAGCATCTGCTTTTACAGACAGTGATCCAACAGTGATCTGCTTTTACAGACAGTGATCCAGCATCTGCATTTACAGACAGTGATCCAGCATCTGCTTTTACAGACAGTGATCCAGCATCTGCTTTTACAGACAGGGATCCAGCAGTGATCAGCTTTGACAGACAGTGATCCAGCATCTGTGTTTACAGAGAGTGATCCAGCAACTGCGTTTACAGACAGTGATCCAGCATCTGCATTTACAGTGATCCAGCATCTGCATTTACAGACAGTGATCCAGCAGTGATCTGGTTTTACAGACAGTGATCCAGCATCTGCATTTACAGACAGTGATCCAGCATCTGCGTTTACAGACAGTGATCAAGCAGTGATCTGGTTTACAAACAGTGATCCAGCATCTGTGTTTACAGATAGTGATCCAGCAGTGATCCGCGTTTACAGACAGTGATCCAGCATCTGCTTTTAAGACAGTGATCCAGCATCTGCGTTTACAGACAGTGATCCAACAGTGATCTGCTTTAACAGACAGTAATCCAGCATCTGCTTTTACAGAGAGTGATCTAGCATCTGCGTTTACAGTCAGTGATCCAGCAGTGATCTGCATTTACAGACAGTGAGCCAGCATCAGCGTTTATATACAGTGATCCAGCAGTGATCCGCTTTTACAGACAGTGATCAAGCATCTTCTTTTACAGACAGTGATCCAGCATCTGCGTTTACAGACAGTGATCCAACAGTGATCTGCTTTTACAGACAGTGATCCAGCATCTGCTTTTACAGACAGTGATCCAGCAGTGATCTGCTCTTACAGACAGTGATCCAGCATCTGCTTTTACAGACAGTGATCCAGCAGTGATCTGCTTTCATAGACAGTGATCCAGCAGTGATCTGCTCTTTCATACTGTGATCCAGCATCTGCATTTATGGACAGTTATCCAGCAGTGATCTGCTTTTACAGACATTGATCCAGCATCTGGTTTTACAGACAGTGATCCAACAGTGATCTGCTTTTACAGACAGTGATCCAGCAGTGATCTGCTCTTACAGACAGTGATCCAGCACTGATCTGCTTTTACAGACAGTGATCCAGCATCTGCATTTACAGACAGTGATCCAGCAGTGATCTGCTTTTACAGACAGTGATCTAGCATCTGCGTTTTCAAACAGTGATCCAGCAGTGATCTGCTTTTACTGAGAGTAATCCAGCATCTACGTTTACAGACAGTGATCCAACAGTGAACTGCTTTTACAGACAGTGATCCAGCAGTGATCTGCTCTTTCAGACAGTGATCCAGCATCTGGATTTACAGACAGTGATCCAGCATCTGCTTTTACAGACAGTGATCCAGCAGTGATCTGCTCTTTCAGACAGTGATCCAGCATCTGCGTTTACAGACAGTGATCCAGCAGTGATCTGCTTTTACAGACAGTGATCCAGCATCTGCATTTACAGACAGTGATCCAGCATCTGCGTTTACAGACAGTGATCCAACAGTGATCTGCTTTTACAGACAGTGATCCAGCATCTGCTTTTACAGTCCGTGATCCAGCAGTGATCTGCTTTTACAGACAGTGATCCAGCAGTGATCTGCTCTTTCAGACAGTGATCCAGCATCTGTTCCTGCAGACAGTGATCCAGCATCTGCTTTTACAGATGGTGATCCAGCAGTAATCAGCTTTTACAGACAGTGATCCAGCCGTGATCTGCTTTTACAGACAGTGATCCAGCATCTGCGTTTACAGACAGTGAACCAGCAGTGATCTGCTTTTACAGATAGTGATCCAGCATCTGCGTTTACAGACAGTGATCCAGCAGTAATCTGCTTTCACAGACAGTGATCCAGCATCTGCTTTTACAGACAGTGATCTGCTTTTACAGACAGTAATCCAGCATCTGCTTTTACAGAGAGTGATCTAGCATCTGCGTTTACAGTCAGTGATCCAGCAGTGATCTGCATTTACAGACAGTGAGCCAGCATCTGCGTTTATATACAGTGATCCAGCAGTGATCCGCTTTTACAGACAGTGATCAAGCATCTTCTTTTACAGACAGTGATCCAGCATCTGCGTTTACAGACAGTGATCCAACAGTGATCTGCTTTTACAGACAGTGATCCAGCATCTGCTTTTACAGACAGTGATCCAGCAGTGATCTGCTCTTACAGACAGTGATCCAGCATCTGCTTTTACAGACAGTGATCCAGCAGTGATCTGCTCTTTCATACTGTGATCCAGCATCTGCATTTATGGACAGTTATCCAGCAGTGATCTGCTTTTACAGACATTGATCCAGCATCTGGTTTTACAGACAGTGATCCAACAGTGATCTGCTTTTACGGACAGTGATCCAGCAGTGATCTGCTCTTACAGACAGTTATCCAGCACTGATCTGCTTTTACAGACAGTGATCCAGCAGCTGCATTTACAGACAGTGATCCAGCAGTGATCTGCTTAAACAGACAGTGATCTAGCATCTGCGTTTTCAAACAGTGATCCAGCAGTGAACTGCTTTTACTGAGAGTGATCCAGCATCTACGTTTACAGACAGTGATCCAACAGTGAACTGCTTTTACAGACAGTGATCCAGCAGTGATCTGCTCTTTCAGACAGTGATCCAGCATCTGGATTTACAGACAGTGATCCAGCATCTGCTTTTACAGACAGTGATCCAGCAGTGATCTGCTTTTACTGACAGTGATCCAGCATCTGCGTTTACAGACAGTGATCCAGCATCTGCGTTTACAGACAGTGATCCAACAGTGATCTGCTTTTACAGTCAGTGATCCAGCAGTTTTGTGCATTTACAGACAGTGATCCAGCAGTGATCCGCTTTTACAGACAGTGATCCGGCAGTGATCTGCTCTTTTAAACAGTGATCCAGCATCTGCGTTTACGGACAGTGATCCAGCAGTGATCTGCTTTTACAGACAGTGATCTGCTTTTACAGACAGTGATCCAGCAGTGATCTGCTCTTACAGACAGTGATCCAGCAGTGATCTGCTTTTACGGACAGTGATCCAGCATCTGCTCTTACAGACAGTGATCCAGCAGTGATCTGATTTTACAGACAGTGATCCAACATCTGCATTTACAAACAGTGAACCAGCAGTGATCTGCTTTTACAGACAGTGAGCCAGCATCTGCTTTTACAGACAGTGATCCAACAGTGATCTGCTTTTACAGACAGTGATCCAGCAGTGATCTGCTCTTACAGACAGTGATCCAGCAGTGATCTGCTTTTACGGACAGTGATCCAGCATCTGCTCTTACAGACAGTGATCCAGCAGTGATCTGATTTTACAGACAGTGATCCAGCATCTGCATTTACAAACAGTGAACCAGCAGTGATCTGCTTTTACAGACAGTGAGCCAGCATCTGCTTTTACAGACAGTGATCCAACAGTGATCTGCTTTTACAGACAGTGATCCAGCACCTGATTTTACAGACAGTGATCCAGCAGTGATCTTCTCTTACAGACAGTGATTCAGCAGTGATCTGCTCTTACAGACAGTGATCCAGCATCTGCTTTTACAGACAGTGATCCAGCAGTGATCTGCTCTTAGAGACAGTGATCCAGCATCTGCGTTTACAGACAGTGATCCAACAGTGATCTGCTTTTACAGACAGTGATCCAGCAGTGATCTGCTCTTATAGACAGTGATCCAGCATCTGCGTTTACGGACAGTGATCCAGCAGTGATCTGCTTTTACTGACAGTGATCTAACAGTGATCTGCAATTACAGACAGTGACCCAGCACTTATCTGCTTTTACAGACAGTGATCCTGCATCTGCTTTTACAGACAGTGATCCAGCAGTGATTTGCTGATTCAGACAGAAATCCAGCATCTGCGTTTACAGACAGTGATCCAGCAGTGATCTGCTTTTACAGACAGTGATCCAGCATCTGCATTTACAGACAGTGATCCAGCCGTGATCTGCTTTTACAGACAGTGATCCAGCATCTGCGTTTACAGACAGTGATCCAGCAGTTTTCTGCATTTACAGACAGGGATCCAGCAGTGATCCGCTTTTGCAGACAGTGATCCGGCAGTGATCTGCTCTTTCAGACAGTGATCCAGCATCTGCGTTTACGGACAGTAATCCAGCAGTGATCTGCTCTTACAGACAGTGATCCAGCAGTGATCTGCTTTTACGGACAGTGATCCAGCATCTGCTCTTACAGACAGTGATCCAGCAGTGATCTGCTTTTACAGACAGTGATCCAGCATCTGCATTTACAGACAGTGAACCAGCAGTGATCTGCTTTTACAGACAGTGATCCAGCATCTGCTTTTACAGACAGTGATCCAACAGTGATCTGCTTTTACAGACAGTGATCCAGCACCTGATTTTACAGACAGTGATCCAGCAGTGATCTGCTCTTACAGACAGTGATCCAGCACTGATCTGCTTTTACAGTCAGTGATCCAGCATCTGCTTTTACAGACAGTGATCCAGCAGTGATCTGCTCGTACAGACAGTGATCCAGCATCTGCGTTTACGGACAGTGATCCAGCAGTGATCTGCTTTTACTGACAGTGATCTAACAGTGATCTGCTTTTACAGACATTGATCCAGCAGTGATCTGCTCTTACAGACAGTGATCCAGCACTGATCTGCTTTTACAGACAGTGATCCTGCATCTGCTTTTACAGACAGTGATCTAGCAGTGATTTGCTTTTACAAACAGTGATCCAGCAGTGATCTGCTTTTACAGACAGTGATCCAGCATCTGCGTTTACAGACAGTGATCCAGCATCTGCGTTTACAGACAGTGATCCAACAGTGATCTGCTTTTACAGACAGTGATCCAACATCTGCTTTTACAGACCGTGATCCAGCAGTGATCTGCTTTTACAGACAGTGATCCAGCAGTGATCTGCTCTTTCAGACAGTGATCCAGCATCTGTTCCTGCAGACAGTGATCCAGCATCTGCTTTTACAGACGGTGATCCAGCGGTGATCAGCTTTTACAGACAGTGATCCAGCCGTGATCTGCTTTTACAGACAGTGATCCAGCATCTGCGTTTACAGATAGTGAACCAGCAGTGATCTGCTTTTACAGATAGTGATCCAGCATCTGCGTTTACAGACAGTGATCCAGCAGTAATCTGCTTTCACAGACAGTGATCCAGCATCTGCATTTACAGACAGTGATCCAGCAGTGATCCACTTTTACAGACAGTGATCTGGCAGTGATCTGCTCTTTCAGACAGTGATCCAGCATCTGCGTTTACGGACAGTGATCCAGCAGTGATCTGCTTTTACAGACATTGATCTGCTCTTACAGACAGTGATCCAGCAGTGATCTCCTTTTACAGACAGTGATCCAGCAGTGATCTGCTTTTACGGATAGTGATCCAGCATCTCCTCTACAGACAGTGATCCAGCAGTGATCTGCTTTTACAGACAGTGATCCAGCATCTGCATTTACAGACAGTGAACCAGCAGTGATCTGCTTTTACAGACAGTGATCCAGCATCTGCTTTTACAGACTGTGATCCAACAGTGATCTGCTTTTACAGACAGTGATCCAGCACCTGATTTTACAGACAGTAATCCAGCAGTGATCTGCTCTTACAGACAGTGAACCAGAACTGATCTGCTTTTACAGTCAGTGATCCAGCATCTGCTTTTACAGACAGTGATCTAGCAGTGATCTGCTTTTACAGACAGTGATCCAGCAGTGATCTGCTCTTACAGACAGTGATCCAGCATCTGCTTTTACAGACAGTGATCCAGCAGTGATCTGCTCTTAGAGACAGTGATCCAGCATCTGCGTTTACAGACAATGATCCAACAGTGATCTGCTTTTACAGACAGTGATCCAGCAGTGATCTGCTCTTACAGACAGTGATCCAGCATCTGCGTTTACGGACAGTGATCCAGCAGTGATCTGCTTTTACTGACAGTGATCTAACAGTGATCTGCTTTTACAGACAGTGATCCAGCATCTGCATTTACAGACAGTGAACCAGCAGTGATCTGCTTTTACAGACAGTGATCCAGCATCTGCTTTTACAGACAGTGATCCAACAGTGATCTGCTTTTACAGACAGTGATCCAGCACCTGATTTTACAGACAGTGATCCAGCAGTGATCTGCTCTTACAGACAGTGATCCAGCACTGATCTGCTTTTACAGTCAGTGATCCAGCATCTGCTTTTACAGACAGTGATCCAGCAGTGACCTGCTCGTACAGACAGTGATCCAGCATCTGCGTTTATGGACAGTGATCCAGCAGTGATCTGCTTTTACTGACAGTGATCTAACAGTGATCTGCTTTTACAGACATTGATCCAGCAGTGATCTGCTCTTACAGACAGTGATCCAGCACTGATCTGCTTTTACAGACAGTGATCCTGCATCTGCTTTTACAGACAGTGATCTAGCAGTGATTTGCTTTTACAAACAGTGATCCAGCAGTGATCTGCTTTTACAGAGAGTGATCCAGCATCTGCGTTTACAGACAGTGATCCAGCATCTGCGTTTACAGACAGTGATCCAGCAGTGATCTGCTTTTACAGACAGTGATCCAGAATCTGCTTTTACAGACAGTGATCCAGCATCTGCATTTACAGACAGTGATCCAACAGTGATCTGCTTTTACAGACAGTGATCCAGCATCTGCTTTTACAGACCGTGATCCAGCAGTGATCTGCTTTTACAGACAGTGATCCAGCAGTGATCTGCTCTTTCAGACAGTGATCCAGCATCTGTTCCTGCAGACAGTGATCCAGCATCTGCTTTTACAGACGGTGATCCAGCGGTGATCAGCTTTTACAGACAGTGATCCAGCCGTGATCTGCTTTTACAGACAGTGATCCAGCATCTGCGTTTACAGATAGTGAACCAGCAGTGATCTGCTTTTACAGATAGTGATCCAGCATCTGCGTTTACAGACAGTGATCCAGCAGTAATCTGCTTTCACAGACAGTGATCCAGCATCTGCTTTTACAGACAGTGATCCAGCAGTTTTCTGCATTTACAGACAGTGATCCAGCAGTGATCCACTTTTACAGACAGTGATCTGGCAGTGATCTGCTCTTTCAGACAGTGATCCAGCATCTGCGTTTACGGACAGTGATCCAGCAGTGATCTGCTTTTACAGACATTGATCTGCTCTTACAGACAGTGATCCAGCAGTGATCTCCTTTTACAGACAGTGATCCAGCAGTGATCTGCTTTTACGGATAGTGATCCAGCATCTGCTCTACAGACAGTGATCCAGCAGTGATCTGCTTTTACAGACAGTGATCCAGCCTCTGCATTTACAGACAGTGAACCAGCAGTGATCTGCTTTTACAGACAGTGATCCAGCATCTGCTTTTACAGACTGTGATCCAACAGTGATCTGCTTTTACAGACAGTGATCCAGCACCTGATTTTACAGACAGTAATCCAGCAGTGATCTGCTCTTACAGACAGTGATCCAGAACTGATCTGCTTTTACAGTCAGTGATCCAGCATCTGCTTTTACAGACAGTGAACCAGCAGTGATCTGCTTTTACAGACAGTGATCCAGCAGTGATCTGCTCTTACAGACAGTGATCCAGCATCTGCTTTTACAGACAGTGATCCAGCAGTGATCTGCTCTTAGAGACAGTGATCCAGCATCTGCGTTTACAGACAGTGATCCAACAGTGATCTGCTTTTACAGACAGTGATCCAGCAGTGATCTGCTCTTACAGACAGTGATCCAGCATCTGCGTTTACGGACAGTGATCCAGCAGTGATCTGCTTTTACTGACAGTGATCTAACAGTGATCTGCTTTTACAGACAGTGATCCAGCAGTGATCTGCTCTTACAGACAGTGACCCAGCACTGATCTGCTTTTACAGACAGTGATCCTGCATCTGCTTTTACTGACAGTGATCCAGCAGTGATCTGCTTTTACAGAGAGTGATCCAGCATCTGCGTTTACAGACAGTGATCCAGCATCTGCATTTACAGACAGTGATCCAGCATCTGCTTTTACAGACAGTGATCCAGCATCTGCTTTTACAGACAGTGATCCAGCATCTGCGTTTACAGACAGTGATCCAGCAGTGATCCGCTTTTACAGACAGTGATCGAGCAACTGCGTTTACAGACAGTGATCCAGCATCTGCATTTGTAGACAGTGATCCAGCAGTGATCTGCTTTTACAGACAGTGATCCAGCATCTGCCTTTACAGACAGTGATCCAGCAGTGATCTGCTTTTATAGACAGTGATCCAGATCTGAGTTTACAGAGAGTGATCTAGCATCTGCGTTTACAGTCAATGATCCAGCAGTGATCTGCTTTTACAGACAGTGATCAAGCATCTGCTTTTATAGACAGTGATCCAGCAGTGATCCGCTTTTACAGACAGTGATCAAGCATCTTCTTTTACAGACAGTGATCCAGCATCTGCGTTTACAGACAGTGATCCAACAGTGATCTGCTTTTACAGACAGTGATCCAGCATCTGCTTTTACAGACAGTGATCCAGCAGTGATCTGCTCTTTCAGACAGTGATCCAGCAGTGATCTGCTTTCATAGACAGTGATCCAGCAGTGATCTGCTTTTACAGACAGTGATCTGCTTTTACAGACAGTGATCCAGCAGTGATCTGCTCTTACAGACAGTGATCCAGCAGTGATCTCCTTTTACAGACAGTGATCCAGCAGTGATCTGCTTTTACGGACAGTGATCCAGCATCTGCTCTTACAGACAGTGATCCAACAGTGATCTGCTTTTACAGACAGTGATCCAGCACCTGATTTTACAGACAGTGATCCAGCAGTGATATTCTCTTTCAGACAGTGATCCAGCATCAGTTCCTGCAGACAGTGATCCAGCATCTGCTTTTACAGACAGTGATCCAGCATCTGCTTTTACAGACGGTGATCCAGCCATGATCTGCTTTTACAGACAGTGATCCAGCATCTGCGTTTACAGACAGTGATCCAACAGTGATCTGCTTTTACAGACAGTGATCCAGCATCTGCTTTTACAGACAGTGATCCAGCAGTGATCTGCTCTTTCAGACAGTGATCCAGCAGTGATCTGCTTTCATAGACAGTGATCCAGCAGTGATCTGCTTTTACAGACAGTGATCTGCTTTTACAGACAGTGATCCAGCAGTGATCTGCTCTTACAGACAGTGATCCAGCAGTGATCTCCTTTTACAGACAGTGATCCAGCAGTGATCTGCTTTTACGGACAGTGATCCAGCATCTGCTCTTACAGACAGTGATCCAACAGTGATCTGCTTTTACAGACAGTGATCCAGCACCTGATTTTACAGACAGTGATCCAGCAGTGATATTCTCTTTCAGACAGTGATCCAGCATCAGTTCCTGCAGACAGTGATCCAGCATCTGCTTTTACAGACAGTGATCCAGCATCTGCTTTTACAGACGGTGATCCAGCCATGATCTGCTTTTACAGACAGTGATCCAGCATCTGCGTTTACAGACAGTGAACCAGCAGTGATCTGCTTTTACAGATAGTGATCCAGCATCTGTGTTTACAGACAGTGATCCAGCAGTAATCTGCTTTCACAGACAATGATCCAGCATCTGCTTTTACAGACAGTGGTCCAGCATCTGCGTTTACAGAGAGTGATCCAGCAGTGATCTGCTTTTACAGACAGTGATCCAGCAGTTTTCTGCATTTACAGACAGTGATCCGGCAGTGATCTGCTCTTTCAGACAGTGATCCAGCAGTGATCTGCTTTTAGAGACAGTGATCTGCTTTTACAGACAGTGATCCAGCAGTGATCTGCTCTTACAGACAGTGATCCAGCAGTGATCTCCTTTTACAGAGCGTGATCCAGCAGTGATCTGCTTTTACGGACAGTGATCCAGCATCTGCTCTTACAGACAGTGATCCAGCAGTGATCTGCTTTTACAGACAGTGATCCAGCATCTGCGTTTACAGTCAGTGATCCAGCATCTGCATTTACAGATAGTGAACCAGCAGTGATCTGCTTTTACAGATAGTGATCCAGCATCTGCGTTTACAGACAGTGATCCAGCAGTAATCTGCTTTCACAGACAGTGATCCAGCATCTGCATTTACAGACAGTGATCCAGCAGTGATCCACTTTTACAGACAGTGATTTGGCAGTGATCTGCTCTTTCAGACAGTGATCCAGCATCTGCGTTTACAGACAGTGATCCAGCAGTGATCTGCTTTTACAGACATTGATCTGCTCTTACAGACAGTGATCCAGCAGTGATCTCCTTTTACAGACAGTGATCCAGCAGTGATCTGCTTTTACGGATAGTGATCCAGCATCTCCTCTACAGACAGTGATCCAGCAGTGATCTGCTTTTACAGACAGTGATCCAGCATCTGCATTTACAGACAGTGAACCAGCAGTGATCTGCTTTTACAGACAGTGATCCAGCATCTGCTTTTACAGACTGTGATCCAACAGTGATCTGCTTTTACAGACAGTGATCCAGCACCTGATTTTACAGACAGTAATCCAGCAGTGATCTGCTCTTACAGACAGTGAACCAGAACTGATCTGCTTTTACAGTCAGTGATCCAGCATCTGCTTTTACAGACAGTGATCTAGCAGTGATCTGCTTTTACAGACAGTGATCCAGCAGTGATCTGCTCTTACAGACAGTGATCCAGCATCTGCTTTTACAGACAGTGATCCAGCAGTGATCTGCTCTTAGAGACAGTGATCCAGCATCTGCGTTTACAGACAATGATCCAACAGTGATCTGCTTTTACAGACAGTGATCCAGCAGTGATCTGCTCTTACAGACAGTGATCCAGCATCTGCGTTTACGGACAGTGATCCAGCAGTGATCTGCTTTTACTGACAGTGATCTAACAGTGATCTGCTTTTACAGACAGTGATCCAGCATCTGCATTTACAGACAGTGAACCAGCAGTGATCTGCTTTTACAGACAGTGATCCAGCATCTGCTTTTACAGACAGTGATCCAACAGTGATCTGCTTTTACAGACAGTGATCCAGCACCTGATTTTACAGACAGTGATCCAGCAGTGATCTGCTCTTACAGACAGTGATCCAGCACTGATCTGCTTTTACAGTCAGTGATCCAGCATCTGCTTTTACAGACAGTGATCCAGCAGTGACCTGCTCGTACAGACAGTGATCCAGCATCTGCGTTTATGGACAGTGATCCAGCAGTGATCTGCTTTTACTGACAGTGATCTAACAGTGATCTGCTTTTACAGACATTGATCCAGCAGTGATCTGCTCTTACAGACAGTGATCCAGCACTGATCTGCTTTTACAGACAGTGATCCTGCATCTGCTTTTACAGACAGTGATCTAGCAGTGATTTGCTTTTACAAACAGTGATCCAGCAGTGATCTGCTTTTACAGAGAGTGATCCAGCATCTGCGTTTACAGACAGTGATCCAGCATCTGCGTTTACAGACAGTGATCCAGCAGTGATCTGCTTTTACAGACAGTGATCCAGAATCTGCTTTTACAGACAGTGATCCAGCATCTGCATTTACAGACAGTGATCCAACAGTGATCTGCTTTTACAGACAGTGATCCAGCATCTGCTTTTACAGACCGTGATCCAGCAGTGATCTGCTTTTACAGACAGTGATCCAGCAGTGATCTGCTCTTTCAGACAGTGATCCAGCATCTGTTCCTGCAGACAGTGATCCAGCATCTGCTTTTACAGACGGTGATCCAGCGGTGATCAGCTTTTACAGACAGTGATGCAGCCGTGATCTGCTTTTACAGACAGTGATCCAGCATCTGCGTTTACAGATAGTGAACCAGCAGTGATCTGCTTTTACAGATAGTGATCCAGCATCTGCGTTTACAGACAGTGATCCAGCAGTAATCTGCTTTCACAGACAGTGATCCAGCATCTGCTTTTACAGACAGTGATCCAGCAGTTTTCTGCATTTACAGACAGTGATCCAGCAGTGATCCACTTTTACAGACAGTGATCTGGCAGTGATCTGCTCTTTCAGACAGTGATCCAGCATCTGCGTTTACGGACAGTGATCCAGCAGTGATCTGCTTTTACAGACATTGATCTGCTCTTACAGACAGTGATCCAGCAGTGATCTCCTTTTACAGACAGTGATCCAGCAGTGATCTGCTTTTACGGATAGTGATCCAGCATCTGCTCTACAGACAGTGATCCAGCAGTGATCTGCTTTTACAGACAGTGATCCAGCCTCTGCATTTACAGACAGTGAACCAGCAGTGATCTGCTTTTACAGACAGTGATCCAGCATCTGCTTTTACAGACTGTGATCCAACAGTGATCTGCTTTTACAGACAGTGATCCAGCACCTGATTTTACAGACAGTAATCCAGCAGTGATCTGCTCTTACAGACAGTGATCCAGAACTGATCTGCTTTTACAGTCAGTGATCCAGCATCTGCTTTTACAGACAGTGAACCAGCAGTGATCTGCTTTTACAGACAGTGATCCAGCAGTGATCTGCTCTTACAGACAGTGATCCAGCATCTGCTTTTACAGACAGTGATCCAGCAGTGATCTGCTCTTAGAGACAGTGATCCAGCATCTGCGTTTACAGACAGTGATCCAACAGTGATCTGCTTTTACAGACAGTGATCCAGCAGTGATCTGCTCTTACAGACAGTGATCCAGCATCTGCGTTTACGGACAGTGATCCAGCAGTGATCTGCTTTTACTGACAGTGATCTAACAGTGATCTGCTTTTACAGACAGTGATCCAGCAGTGATCTGCTCTTACAGACAGTGACCCAGCACTGATCTGCTTTTACAGACAGTGATCCTGCATCTGCTTTTACTGACAGTGATCCAGCAGTGATCTGCTTTTACAGAGAGTGATCCAGCATCTGCGTTTACAGACAGTGATCCAGCATCTGCATTTACAGACAGTGATCCAGCATCTGCTTTTACAGACAGTGATCCAGCATCTGCTTTTACAGACAGTGATCCAGCATCTGCGTTTACAGACAGTGATCCAGCAGTGATCCGCTTTTACAGACAGTGATCGAGCAACTGCGTTTACAGACAGTGATCCAGCATCTGCATTTGTAGACAGTGATCCAGCAGTGATCTGCTTTTACAGACAGTGATCCAGCATCTGCCTTTACAGACAGTGATCCAGCAGTGATCTGCTTTTATAGACAGTGATCCAGATCTGAGTTTACAGAGAGTGATCTAGCATCTGCCTTTACAGTCAATGATCCAGCAGTGATCTGCTTTTACAGACAGTGATCAAGCATCTGCTTTTATAGACAGTGATCCAGCAGTGATCCGCTTTTACAGACAGTGATCAAGCATCTTCTTTTACAGACAGTGATCCAGCATCTGCGTTTACAGACAGTGATCCAACAGTGATCTGCTTTTACAGACAGTGATCCAGCATCTGCTTTTACAGACAGTGATCCAGCAGTGATCTGCTCTTTCAGACAGTGATCCAGCAGTGATCTGCTTTCATAGACAGTGATCCAGCAGTGATCTGCTTTTACAGACAGTGATCTGCTTTTACAGACAGTGATCCAGCAGTGATCTGCTCTTACAGACAGTGATCCAGCAGTGATCTCCTTTTACAGACAGTGATCCAGCAGTGATCTGCTTTTACGGACAGTGATCCAGCATCTGCTCTTACAGACAGTGATCCAACAGTGATCTGCTTTTACAGACAGTGATCCAGCACCTGATTTTACAGACAGTGATCCAGCAGTGATCTTCTCTTTCAGACAGTGATCCAGCATCAGTTCCTGCAGACAGTGATCCAGCATCTGCTTTTACAGACAGTGATCCAGCATCTGCTTTTACAGACGGTGATCCAGCCATGATCTGCTTTTACAGACAGTGATCCAGCATCTGCGTTTACAGACAGTGAACCAGCAGTGATCTGCTTTTACAGATAGTGATCCAGCATCTGTGTTTACAGACAGTGATCCAGCAGTAATCTGCTTTCACAGACAGTGATCCAGCATCTGCTTTTACAGACAGTGGTCCAGCATCTGCGTTTACAGAGAGTGATCCAGCAGTGATCTGCTTTTACAGACAGTGATCCAGCAGTTTTCTGCATTTACAGACAGTGATCCGGCAGTGATCTGCTCTTTCAGACAGTGATCCAGCAGTGATCTGCTTTTAGAGACAGTGATCTGCTTTTACAGACAGTGATCCAGCAGTGATCTGCTCTTACAGACAGTGATCCAGCAGTGATCTCCTTTTACAGACAGTGATCCAGCAGTGATCTGCTTTTACGGACAGTGATCCAGCATCTGCTCTTACAGACAGTGATCCAGCAGTGATCTGCTTTTACAGACAGTGATCCAGCATCTGCGTTTACAGTCAGTGATCCAGCATCTGCATTTACAGACAGTGAACCAGCATCTGCTTTTACAGACAGTGATCCAGCATCTGCATTTACAGACAGTGATCCAGCATCTGCTTTTACAGACAGTGATCCAGCATCTGCTTTTACAGACAGGGATCCAGCAGTGATCAGCTTTGACAGACAGTCATTCAGCATCTGCGTTTACTGACAGTGATCCAGCAGTGATCTGCTTTTACAGACAGTGATCCAGCATCTGTGTTTACAGAGAGTGATCCAGCAACTGCGTTTACAGACAGTGATCCAGCATCTGCATTTACAGTGATCCAGCATCTGCATTTACAGACAGTGATCCAGCAGTGATCTGGTTTTACAGACAGTGATCCAGCATCTGCATTTACAGACAGTGATCCAGCATCTGCGTTTACAGACAGTGATCAAGCAGTGATCTGGTTTACAAACAGTGATCCAGCATCTGTGTTTACAGATAGTGATCCAGCAGTGATCCGCGTTTACAGACAGTGATCCAGCATCTGCTTTTACAGACAGTGATCCAGCATCTGCGTTTACAGACAGTGATCTAGCATCTGCGTTTACAGTCAGTGATCCAGCAGTGATCTGCATTTACAGACAGTGAGCCAGCATCAGCGTTTATATACAGTGATCCAGCAGTGATCCGCTTTTACAGACAGTGATCAAGCATCTTCTTTTACAGACAGTGATCCAGCATCTGCGTTTACAGACAGTGATCCAACAGTGATCTGCTTTTACAGGCAGTGATCCAGCATCTGCTTTTACAGACAGTGATCCAGCAGTGATCTGCTCTTACAGACAGTGATCCAGCATCTGCTTTTACAGACAGTGATCCAGCAGTGATCTGCTTTCTTAGACAGTGATCCAGCAGTGATCTGCTCTTTCATACTGTGATCCAGCATCTGCATTTATGGACAGTTATCCAGCAGTGATCTGCTTTTACAGACATTGATCCAGCATCTGGTTTTACAGACAGTGATCCAACAGTGATCTGCTTTTACAGACAGTGATCCAGCAGTGATCTGCTCTTACAGACAGTGATCCAGCACTGATCTGCTTTTACAGACGGTGATCCAGCATCTGCATTTACAGACAGTGATCCAGCAGTGATCTGCTTTTACAGACAGTGATCTCGCATCTGCGTTTTCAAACAGTGATCCAGCAGTAATCTGCTTTTACTGAGAGTGATCCAGCATCTACGTTTACAGACAGTGATCCAACAGTGAACTGCTTTTACAGACAGTGATCCAGCAGTGATCTGCTCTTTCAGACAGTGATCCAGCATCTGGATTTACAGACAGTGATCCAGCATCTGCTTTTACAGACAGTGATCCAGCAGTGATCTGCTCTTTCAGACAGTGATCCAGCATCTGCGTTTACAGACAGTGATCCAGCAGTAATCTGCTTTTACAGACAGTGATCCAGCATCTGCGTTTACAGACAGTGATCCAGCATCTGCGTTTACAGACAGTGATCCAACAGTGATCTGCTTTTACAGACAGTGATCCAGCATCTGCTTTTACAGTCCGTGATCCAGCAGTGATCTGCTTTTACAGACAGTGATCCAGCAGTGATCTGCTCTTTCAGACAGTGATCCAGCATCTGTTCCTGCAGACAGTGATCCAGCATCTGCTTTTACAGATGGTGATCCAGCAGTAATCAGCTTTTACAGACAGTGATCCAGCCGTGATCTGCTTTTACAGACAGTGATCCAGCATCTGTGTTTACAGACAGTGAACCAGCAGTGATCTGCTTTTACAGATAGTGATCCAGCATCTGCGTTTACAGACAGTGATCCAGCAGTGATCTGCTTTTACAGACAGTGATCCAGCATCTGCTTTTACAGACAGTGATCCAGCCGTGATCTGCTTTTACAGACAGTGATCCAGCATCTGTGTTTACAGACAGTGAACCAGCAGTGATCTGCTTTTACAGATAGTGATCCAGCATCTGCGTTTACAGACAGTGATCCAGCAGTGATCTGCTTTTACAGACAGTGATCCAGCATCTGCTTTTACAGACAGTGATCCAGCAGTGATCTGCTCTTACAGACAGTGATCCAGCATCTGCTTTTACAGACAGTGATCCAGCATCTGCTTTTACAGACAGTGATCCAGCAGTGATCTGCTTTTACAGACAGTGATCCAGCATCTGCTTTCTTAGACAGTGATCCAGCAGTGATCTGCTCTTTCATACTGTGATCCAGCATCTGCATTTATGGACAGTTATCCAGCAGTGATCTGCTTTTACAGACATTGATCCAGCATCTGGTTTTACAGACAGTGATCCAACAGTGATCTGCTTTTACAGACAGTGATCCAGCAGTGATCTGCTCTTACAGACAGTGATCCAGCACTGATCTGCTTTTACAGACGGTGATCCAGCATCTGCATTTACAGACAGTGATCCAGCAGTGATCTGCTTTTACAGACAGTGATCTAGCATCTGCGTTTTCAAACAGTGATCCAGCAGTAATCTGCTTTTACTGAGAGTGATCCAGCATCTACGTTTACAGACAGTGATCCAACAGTGAACTGCTTTTACAGACAGTGATCCAGCAGTGATCTGCTCTTTCAGACAGTGATCCAGCATCTGGATTTACAGACAGTGATCCAGCATCTGCTTTTACAGACAGTGATCCAGCAGTGATCTGCTCTTTCAGACAGTGATCCAGCATCTGCGTTTACAGACAGTGATCCAGCAGTAATCTGCTTTTACAGACAGTGATCCAGCATCTGCGTTTACAGACAGTGATCCAGCATCTGCGTTTACAGACAGTGATCCAACAGTGATCTGCTTTTACAGACAGTGATCCAGCATCTGCTTTTACAGTCCGTGATCCAGCAGTGATCTGCTTTTACAGACAGTGATCCAGCAGTGATCTGCTCTTTCAGACAGTGATCCAGCATCTGTTCCTGCAGACAGTGATCCAGCATCTGCTTTTACAGATGGTGATCCAGCAGTAATCAGCTTTTACAGACAGTGATCCAGCCGTGATCTGCTTTTACAGACAGTGATCCAGCATCTGTGTTTACAGACAGTGAACCAGCAGTGATCTGCTTTTACAGATAGTGATCCAGCATCTGCGTTTACAGACAGTGATCCAGCAGTGATCTGCTTTTACAGACAGTGATCCAGCATCTGCTTTTACAGACAGTGATCCAGCAGTGATCTGCTCTTACAGACAGTGATCCAGCATCTGCTTTTACAGACAGTGATCCAGCATCTGCTTTTACAGACAGTGATCCAGCAGTGATCTGCTTTTACAGACAGTGATCCAGCATCTGCTTTCTTAGACAGTGATCCAGCAGTGATCTGCTCTTTCATACTGTGATCCAGCATCTGCATTTATGGACAGTTATCCAGCAGTGATCTGCTTTTACAGACATTGATCCAGCATCTGGTTTTACAGACAGTGATCCAACAGTGATCTGCTTTTACAGACAGTGATCCAGCAGTGATCTGCTCTTACAGACAGTGATCCAGCACTGATCTGCTTTTACAGACGGTGATCCAGCATCTGCATTTACAGACAGTGATCCAGCAGTGATCTGCTTTTACAGACAGTGATCTAGCATCTGCGTTTTCAAACAGTGATCCAGCAGTAATCTGCTTTTACTGAGAGTGATCCAGCATCTACGTTTACAGACAGTGATCCAACAGTGAACTGCTTTTACAGACAGTGATCCAGCAGTGATCTGCTCTTTCAGACAGTGATCCAGCATCTGGATTTACAGACAGTGATCCAGCATCTGCTTTTACAGACAGTGATCCAGCAGTGATCTGCTCTTTCAGACAGTGATCCAGCATCTGCGTTTACAGACAGTGATCCAGCAGTAATCTGCTTTTACAGACAGTGATCCAGCATCTGCGTTTACAGACAGTGATCCAGCATCTGCGTTTACAGACAGTGATCCAACAGTGATCTGCTTTTACAGACAGTGATCCAGCATCTGCTTTTACAGTCCGTGATCCAGCAGTGATCTGCTTTTACAGACAGTGATCCAGCAGTGATCTGCTCTTTCAGACAGTGATCCAGCATCTGTTCCTGCAGACAGTGATCCAGCATCTGCTTTTACAGATGGTGATCCAGCAGTAATCAGCTTTTACAGACAGTGATCCAGCCGTGATCTGCTTTTACAGACAGTGATCCAGCATCTGCGTTTACAGACAGTGAACCAGCAGTGATCTGCTTTTACAGATAGTGATCCAGCATCTGCGTTTACAGACAGTGATCCAGCAGTGATCTGCTTTTACAGACAGTGATCCAGCAGTGATCTGCTCTTAGAGACAGTGATCCAGCATCTGCGTTTACAGACAGTGATCCAACAGTGATCTGCTTTTACAGACAGTGATCCAGCAGTGATCTGCTCTTATAGACAGTGATCCAGCATCTGCGTTTACGGACAGTGATCCAGCAGTGATCTGCTTTTACTGACAGTGATCTAACAGTGATCTGCAATTACAGACAGTGACCCAGCACTTATCTGCTTTTACAGACAGTGATCCTGCATCTGCTTTTACAGACAGTGATCCAGCAGTGATTTGCTGTTTCAGACAGTGATCCAGCATCTGCGTTTACAGACAGTGATCCAGCAGTGATCTGCTTTTACAGACAGTGATCCAGCATCTGCATTTACAGACAGTGATCCAGCCGTGATCTGCTTTTACAGACAGTGATCCAGCATCTGCGTTTACAGACAGTGATCCAGCAGTTTTCGGCATTTACAGACAGGGATCCAGCAGTGATCCGCTTTTGCAGACAGTGATCCGGCAGTGATCTGCTCTTTCAGACAGTGATCCAGCATCTGCGTTTACGGACAGTAATCCAGCAGTGATCTGCTTTTACAGACAGTGATCCAGCAGTGATCTGCTCTTACAGACAGTGATCCAGCAGTGATCTCCTTTTACAGACAGTGATCCAGCAGTGATCTGCTTTTACGGACAGTGATCCAGCATCTGCTCTTACAGACAGTGATCCAGCAGTGATCTGCTTTTACAGACAGTGATCCAGCATCTGCATTTACAGACAGTGAACCAGCAGTGATCTGCTTTTACAGACAGTGATCCAGCATCTGCTTTTACAGACAGTGATCCAACAGTGATCTGCTTTTACAGACAGTGATCCAGCACCTGATTTTACAGACAGTGATCCAGCAGTGATCTGCTCTTACAGACAGTGATCCAGCACTGATCTGCTTTTACAGTCAGTGATCCAGCATCTGCTTTTACAGACAGTGATCCAGCAGTGATCTGCTCGTACAGACAGTGATCCAGCATCTGTGTTTACGGACAGTGATCCAGCAGTGATCTGCTTTTACTGACAGTGATCTAACAGTGATCTGCTTTTACAGACATTGATCCAGCAGTGATCTGCTCTTACAGACAGTGATCCAGCACTGATCTGCTTTTACAGACAGTGATCCTGCATCTGCTTTTACAGACAGTGATCTAGCAGTGATTTGCTTTTACAAACAGTGATCCAGCAGTGATCTGCTTTTACAGACAGTGATCCAGCATCTGCGTTTACAGACAGTGATCCAGCATCTGCGTTTACAGACAGTGATCCAGCAGTGATCTGCTTTTACAGACAGTGATCCAGAATCTGCTTTTACAGACAGTGATCCAGCATCTGCGTTTACAGACAGTGATCCAACAGTGATCTGCTTTTACAGACAGTGATCCAGCATCTGCTTTTACAGACCGTGATCCAGCAGTGATCTGCTTTTACAGACAGTGATCCAGCAGTGATCTGCTCTTTCAGACAGTGATCCAGCAACTGTTCCTGCAGACAGTGATCCAGCATCTGCTTTTACAGACGGTGATCCAGCGGTGATCAGCTTTTACAGACAGTGATCCAGCCGTGATCTGCTTTTACAGACAGTGATCCAGCATCTGCGTTTACAGATAGTGAACCAGCAGTGATCTGCTTTTACAGATAGTGATCCAGCATCTGCGTTTACAGACAGTGATCCAGCAGTAATCTGCTTTCACAGACAGTGATCCAGCATCTGCTTTTACAGACAGTGATCCAGCAGTTTTCTGCATTTACAGACAGTGATCCAGCAGTGATCCACTTTTACAGACAGTGATCTGGCAGTGATCTGCTCTTTCAGACAGTGATCCAGCATCTGCGTTTACGGACAGTGATCCAGCAGTGATCTGCTTTTACAGACATTGATCTGCTCTTACAGACAGTGATCCAGCAGTGATCTCCTTTTACAGACAGTGATCCAGCAGTGATCTGCTTTTACGGATAGTGATCCAGCATCTGCTCTACAGACAGTGATCCAGCAGTGATCTGCTTTTACAGAGAGTGATCCAGCATCTGCTTTTACAGACAGTGATCCAGCAGTGATCTGCTTTTACAGAGAGTGATCCAGCATCTGCTTTTACAGACAGTGATCCAACAGTGATCTGCTTTTACAGACAGTGATCCAGCACTGATTTTACAGACAGTGATCCAGCAGTGATCTGCTCTTACAGACAGTGATCCAGCACTGATCTGCTTTTACAGTCAGTGATCCAGCATCTGCTTTTACAGACAGTGATCCAGCAGTGATCTGCTCGTACAGACAGTGATCCAGCATCTGCGTTTACGGACAGTGATCCAGCAGTGATCTGCTTTTACTGACAGTGATCTAACAGTGATCTGCTTTTACAGACATTGATCTGCTCTTACAGACAGTGATCCAGCAGTGATCTCCTTTTACAGACAGTGATCCAGCAGTGATCTGCTTTTACGGATAGTGATCCAGCATCTGCATTTACAGACAGTGAACCAGCAGTGATCTGCTTTTACAGACAGTGATCCAGCATCTGCTTTTACAGACTGTGATCCAACAGTGATCTGCTTTTACAGACAGTGATCCAGCACCTGATTTTACAGACAGTAATCCAGCAGTGATCTGCTCTTACAGACAGTGATCCAGAACTGATCTGCTTTTACAGTCAGTGATCCAGCATCTGCTTTTACAGACAGTGATCCAGCAGTGATCTGCTTTTACATACAGTGATCCAGCAGTGATCTGCTCTTACAGACAGTGATCCAGCATCTGCTTTTACAGACAGTGATCCAGCAGTGATCTGCTCTTAGAGACAGTGATCCAGCATCTGCGTTTACAGACAGTGATCCAACAGTGATCTGCTTTTACAGACAGTGATCCAGCAGTGATCTGCTCTTACAGACAGTGATCCAGCATCTGCGTTTACGGACAGTGATCCAGCAGTGATCTGCTTTTACTGACAGTGATCTAACAGTGATCTGCTTTTACAGACAGTGATCCAGCAGTGATCTGCTCTTACAGACAGTGACCCAGCACTGATCTGCTTTTACAGACAGTGATCCTGCATCTGCTTTTACTGACAGTGATCCAGCAGTGATCTGCTTTTACAGAGAGTGATCCAGCATCTGCGTTTACAGACAGTGATCCAGCATCTGCATTTACAGACAGTGATCCAGCATCTGCTTTTACAGACAGTGATCCAGCATCTGCTTTTACAGACAGTGATCCAGCATCTGCGTTTACACACAGTGATCCAGCAGTGATCCGCTTTTACAGACAGTGATCCAGCAACTGCGTTTACAGACAGTGATCCAGCATCTGCATTTGTAGACAGTGATCCAGCAGTGATCTGCTTTTACAGACAGTGATCCAGCATCTGCCTTTACAGACAGTGATCCAGCAGTGATCTGCTTTTATAGACAGTGATCCAGCATCTGAGTTTACAGAGAGTGATCTAGCATCTGCGTTTACAGTCAATGATCCAGCAGTGATCTGCTTTTACAGACAGTGATCAAGCATCTGCTTTTATAGACAGTGATCCAGCAGTGATCCGCTTTTACAGATAGTGATCAAGCATCTTCTTTTACAGACAGTGATCCAGCATCTGCGTTTACAGACAGTGATCCAACAGTGATCTGCTTTTACAGACAGTGATCCAGCATCTGCTTTTACAGACAGTGATCCAGCAGTGATCTGCTCTTTCAGACAGTGATCCAGCATCTGCGTTTACGGACAGTAATCCAGCAGTGATCTGCTTTTACAGACAGTGATCTGCTTTTACAGACAGTGATCCAGCAGTGATCTGCTCTTACAGACAGTGATCCAGCAGTGATCTCCTTTTACAGACAGTGATCCAGCAGTGATCTGCTTTTACGGACAGTGATCCAGCATCTGCTCTTACAGACAGTGATCCAGCAGTGATCTGCTTTTACAGACAGTGATCCAGCATCTGCATTTACAGACAGTGAACCAGCAGTGATCTGCTTTTACAGACAGTGATCCAGCATCTGCTTTTACAGACAGTGATCCAACAGTGATCTGCTTTTACAGACAGTGATCCAGCACTGATTTTACAGACAGTGATCCAGCAGTGATCTGCTCTTACAGACAGTGATCCAGCACTGATCTGCTTTTACAGTCAGTGATCCAGCATCTGCTTTTACAGACAGTGATCCAGCAGTGATCTGCTCGTACAGACAGTGATCCAGCATCTGCGTTTACGGACAGTGATCCAGCAGTGATCTGCTTTTACTGACAGTGATCTAACAGTGATCTGCTTTTACAGACATTGATCTGCTCTTACAGACAGTGATCTAGCAGTGATCTCCTTTTACAGACAGTGATCCAGCAGTGATCTGCTTTTACGGATAGTGATCCAGCATCTGCATTTACAGACAGTGAACCAGCAGTGATCTGCTTTTACAGACAGTGATCCAGCATCTGCTTTTACAGACTGTGATCCAACAGTGATCTGCTTTTACAGACAGTGATCCAGCACCTGATTTTACAGACAGTAATCCAGCAGTGATCTGCTCTTACAGACAGTGATCCAGAACTGATCTGCTTTTACAGTCAGTGATCCAGCATCTGCTTTTACAGACAGTGATCCAGCAGTGATCTGCTTTTACAGACAGTGATCCAGCAGTGATCTGCTCTTACAGACAGTGATCCAGCAGTGATCTCCTTTTACAGACAGTGATCCAGCAGTGATCTGCTTTTACGGACAGTGATCCAGCATCTGCTCTTACAGACAGTGATCCAGCAGTGATCTGCTTTTACAGACAGTGATCCAGCATCTGCATTTACAGACAGTGAACCAGCAGTGATCTGCTTTTACAGACAGTGATCCAGCATCTGCTTTTACAGACAGTGATCCAACAGTGATCTGCTTTTACAGACAGTGATCCAGCACTGATTTTACAGACAGTGATCCAGCAGTGATCTGCTCTTACAGACAGTGATCCAGCACTGATCTGCTTTTACAGTCAGTGATCCAGCATCTGCGTTTACGGACAGTGATCCAGCAGTGATCTGCTTTTACTGACAGTGATCTAACAGTGATCTGCTTTTACAGACATTGATCTGCTCTTACAGACAGTGATCTAGCAGTGATCTCCTTTTACAGACAGTGATCCAGCAGTGATCTGCTTTTACGGATAGTGATCCAGCATCTGCATTTACAGACAGTGAACCAGCAGTGATCTGCTTTTACAGACAGTGATCCAGCATCTGCTTTTACAGACAGTGATCCAACAGTGATCTGCTTTTACAGACAGTGATCCAGCACTGATTTTACAGACAGTGATCCAGCAGTGATCTGCTTTTACAGACATTGATCTGCTCTTACAGACAGTGATCCAGCAGTGATCTCCTTTTACAGACAGTGATCCAGCAGTGATCTGCTTTTACGGATAGTGATCCAGCATCTGCTCTACAGACAGTGATCCAGCAGTGATCTGCTTTTACAGACAGTGATCCAGCATCTGCATTTACAGACAGTGAACCAGCAGTTATCTGCTTTTACAGACAGTGATCCAGCATCTGCTTTTACAGACTGTGATCCAACAGTGATCTGCTTTTACAGACAGTGATCCAGCACCTGATTTTACAGACAGTAATCCAGCAGTGATCTGCTCTTACAGACAGTGATCCAGAACTGATCTGCTTTTACAGTCAGTGATCCAGCATCTGCTTTTACAGACAGTGATCCAGCAGTGATCTGCTTTTACAGACAGTGATCCAGCAGTGATCTGCTCTTACAGACAGTGATCCAGCATCTGCTTTTACAGACAGTGATCCAGCAGTGATCTGCTCTTAGAGACAGTGATCCAGCATCTGCGTTTACAGACAGTGATCCAACAGTGATCTGCTTTTACAGACAGTGATCCAGCAGTGATCTGCTGTTACAGACAGTGATCCAGCATCTGCGTTTACGGACAGTGATCCAGCAGTGATCTGCTTTTACTGACAGTGATCTAACAGTGATCTGCTTTTACAGACAGTGATCCAGCAGTGATCTGCTCTTACAGACAGTGACCCAGCACTGATCTGCTTTTACAGACAGTGATCCTGCATCTGCTTTTACTGACAGTGATCCAGCAGTGATCTGCTTTTACAGAGAGTGATCCAGCATCTGCGTTTACAGACAGTGATCCAGCATCTGCATTTACAGACAGTGATCCAGCATCTGCTTTTACAGACAGTGATCCAGCATCTGCTTTTACAGACAGTGATCCAGCATCTGCGTTTACAGACAGTGATCCAGCAGTGATCCGCTTTTACAGACAGTGATCCAGCAACTGCGTTTACAGACAGTGATCCAGCATCTGCATTTGTAGACAGTGATCCAGCAGTGATCTGCTTTTACAGACAGTGATCCAGCATCTGCCTTTACAGACAGTGATCCAGCAGTGATCTGCTTTTATAGACAGTGATCCAGCATCTGAGTTTACAGAGAGTGATCTAGCATCTGCGTTTACAGTCAATGATCCAGCAGTGATCTGCTTTTACAGACAGTGATCAAGCATCTGCTTTTATAGACAGTGATCCAGCAGTGATCCGCTTTTACAGACAGTGATCAAGCATTTTCTTTTACAGACAGTGATCCAGCATCTGCGTTTACAGACAGTGATCCAACAGTGATCTGCTTTTACAGACAGTGATCCAGCATCTGCTTTTACAGACAGTGATCCAGCAGTGATCTGCTCTTTCAGACAGTGATCCAGCAGTGATCTGCTCTTTCAGACAGTGATCCAGCATCTGCGTTTACGGACAGTAATCCAGCAGTGATCTGCTTTTACAGACAGTGATCTGCTTTTACAGACAGTGATCCAGCAGTGATCTGCTCTTACAGACAGTGATCCAGCAGTGATCTCCTTTTACAGACAGTGATCCAGCAGTGATCTGCTTTTACGGACAGTGATCCAACATCTGCTCTTACAGACAGTGATCCAGCAGTGATCTGCTTTTACAGACAGTGATCCAGCATCTGCATTTACAGACAGTGAACCAGCAGTGATCTGCTTTTACAGACAGTGATCCAGCATCTGCTTTTACAGACAGTGATCCAACAGTGATCTGCTTTTACAGACAGTGATCCAGCACCTGATTTTACAGACAGTGATCCAGCAGTGATCTGCTCTTACAGACAGTGATACAGCACTGATCTGCTTTTACAGTCAGTGATCCAGCATCTGCTTTTACAGACAGTGATCCAGCAGTGATCTGCTCGTACAGACAGTGATCCAGCATCTGCGTTTACGGACAGTGATCCAGCAGTGATCTGCTTTTACTGACAGTGATCTAACAGTGATCTGCTTTTACAGACATTGATCTGCTCTTACAGACAGTGATCCAGCAGTGATCTCCTTTTGCAGACAGTGATCCAGCAGTGATCTGCTTTTACGGATAGTGATCCAGCATCTGCTCTACAGACAGTGATCCAGCAGTGATCTGCTTTTACAGACAGTGATCCAGCATCTGCTTTTACAGACTGTGATCCAACAGTGATCTGCTTTTACAGACAGTGATCCAGCACCTGATTTTACAGACAGTAATCCAGCAGTGTTCTGCTCTTACAGACAGTGATCCAGAACTGATCTGCTTTTACAGTCAGTGATCCAGCATCTGCTTTTACAGACAGTGATCCAGCAGTGATCTGCTCTTACAGACAGTGATCCAGCATCTGCTTTTACAGACAGTGATCCAGCAGTGATCTGCTCTTAGAGACAGTGATCCAGCAGTGATCTGCTCTTAGAGACAGTGATCCAACAGTGATCTGCTTTTACAGACAGTGATCCAGCAGTGATCTGCTCTTACAGACAGTGATCCAGCATCTGCGTTTACGGACAGTGATCCAGCAGTGATCTGCTTTTACTGACAGTGATCTAACAGTGATCTGCTTTTACAGACAGTGATCCAGCAGTGATCTGCTCTTACAGACAGTGACCCAGCACTGATCTGCTTTTACAGACAGTGATCCTGCATCTGCTTTTACTGACAGTGATCCAGCAGTGATCTGCTTTTACAGAGAGTGATCCAGCATCTGCGTTTACAGACAGTGATCCAGCATCTGCATTTACAGACAGTGATCCAGCATCTGCTTTTACAGACAGTGATCCAGCATCTGCTTTTACAGACAGTGATCCAGCATCTGCGTTTACAGACAGTGATCCAGCAGTGATCCGCTTTTACAGACAGTGATCCAGCAACTGCGTTTACAGACAGTGATCCAGCATCTGCATTTGTAGACAGTGATCCAGCAGTGATCTGCTTTTACAGACAGTGATCCAGCATCTGCCTTTACAGACAGTGATCCAGCAGTGATCTGCTTTTATAGACAGTGATCCAGCATCTGAGTTTACAGAGAGTGATCTAGCATCTGCGTTTACAGTCAATGATCCAGCAGTGATCTGCTTTTACAGACAGTGATCAAGCATCTGCTTTTATAGACAGTGATCCAGCAGTGATCCGCTTTTACAGACAGTGATCAAGCATCTTCTTTTACAGACAGTGATCCAGCATCTGCGTTTACAGACAGTGATCCAACAGTGATCTGCTTTTACAGACAGTGATCCAGCATCTGCTTTTACAGACAGTGATCCAGCAGTGATCTGCTCTTTCAGACAGTGATCCAGCATCTGCGTTTACGGACAGTAATCCAGCAGTGATCTGCTTTTACAGACAGTGATCTGCTTTTACAGACAGTGATCCAGCAGTGATCTGCTCTTACAGACAGTGATCCAGCAGTGATCTCTTTTTACAGACAGTGATCCAGCCGTGATCTGCTTTTACGGACAGTGATCCAGCATCTGCTCTTACAGACAGTGATCCAGCAGTGATCTGCTTTTACAGACAGTGATCCAGCATCTGCATTTACAGACAGTGAACCAGCAGTGATCTGCTTTTACAGACAGTGATCCAGCATCTGCTTTTACAGACAGTGAACCAACAGTGATCTGCTTTTACAGACAGTGATCCAGCACCTGATTTTACAGACAGTGATCCAGCAGTGATCTGCTCTTACAGACAGTGATCCAGCACTGATCTGCTTTTACAGTCAGTGATCCAGCATCTGCTTTTACAGACAGTGATCCAGCAGTGATCTGCTCGTACAGACAGTGATCCAGCATCTGCGTTTACGGACAGTGATCCAGCAGTGATCTGCTTTTACTGACAGTGATCTAACAGTGATCTGCTTTTACAGACATTGATCCAGCAGTGATCTGCTCTTACAGACAGTGATCCAGCACTGATCTGCTTTTACAGACAGTGATCCTGCATCTGCTTTTACAGACAGTGATCTAGCAGTGATTTGCTTTTACAAACAGTGATCCAGCAGTGATCTGCTTTTACAGACAGTGATCCAGCATCTGCGTTTACAGACCGTGATCCAGCATCTGCGTTTACAGACAGTGATCCAGCAGTGATCTGCTTTTACAGACAGTGATCCAGAATCTGCTTTTACAGACAGTGATCCAGCATCTGCGTTTACAGACAGTGATCCAACAGTGATCTGCTTTTACAGACAGTAATCCAGCATCTGCTTTTACAGACCGTGATCCAGCAGTGATCTGCTTTTACAGACAGTGATCCAGCAGTGATCTGCTCTTTCAGACAGTGATCCAGCATCTGTTCCTGCAGACAGTGATCCAGCATCTGCTTTTACAGACGGTGATCCAGCGGTGATCAGCTTTTACAGACAGTGATCCAGCCGTGATCTGCTTTTACAGACAGTGATCCAGCATCTGCGTTTACAGATAGTGAACCAGCAGTGATCTGCTTTTACAGATAGTGATCCAGCATCTGCGTTTACAGACAGTGATCCAGCAGTAATCTGCTTTCACAGACAGTGATCCAGCATCTGCTTTTACAGACAGTGATCCAGCAGTTTTCTGCATTTACAGACAGTGATCCAGCAGTGATCCACTTTTACAGACAGTGATCTGGCAGTGATCTGCTCTTTCAGACAGTGATCCAGCATCTGCGTTTACGGACAGTGATCCAGCAGTGATCTGCTTTTACAGACATTGATCTGCTCTTACAGACAGTGATCCAGCAGTGATCTCCTTTTACAGACAGTGATCCAGCAGTGACCTGCTTTTACGGATAGTGATCCAGCATCTGCTCTACAGACAGTGATCCAGCAGTGATCTGCTTTTACAGACAGTGATCCAGCATCTGCATTTACAGACAGTGAACCAGCAGTGATCTGCTTTTACAGACAGTGATCCAGCATCTGCTTTTACAGACTGTGATCCAACAGTGATCTGCTTTTACAGACAGTGATCCAGCACCTGATTTTACAGACAGTAATCCAGCAGTGATCTGCTCTTACAGACAGTGATCCAGAACTGATCTGCTTTTACAGTCAGTGATCCAGCATCTGCTTTTACAGACAGTGATCCAGCAGTGATCTGCTTTTACAGACAGTGATCCAGCAGTGATCTGCTCTTACAGACAGTGATCCAGCATCTGCTTTTACAGACAGTGATCCAGCAGTGATCTGCTCTTAGAGACAGTGATCCAGCATCTGCGTTTACAGACAGTGATCCAACAGTGATCTGCTTTTACAGACAGTGATCCAGCAGTGATCTGCTCTTACAGACAGTGATCCAGCATCTGCGTTTACGGACAGTGATCCAGCAGTGATCTGCTTTTACTGACAGTGATCTAACAGTGATCTGCTTTTACAGACAGTGATCCAGCAGTGATCTGCTCTTACAGACAGTGACCCAGCACTGATCTGCTTTTACAGACAGTGATCCTGCATCTGCTTTTACTGACAGTGATCCAGCAGTGATCTGCTTTTACAGAGAGTGATCCAGCATCTGCGTTTACAGACAGTGATCCAGCATCTGCATTTACAGACAGTGATCCAGCATCTGCTTTTACAGACAGTGATCCAGCATCTGCTTTTACAGACAGTGATCCAGCATCTGCGTTTACAAACAGTGATCCAGCAGTGATCCGCTTTTACAGACAGTGATCCAGCAACTGCGTTTACAGACAGTGATCCAGCATCTGCATTTGTAGACAGTGATCCAGCAGTGATCTGCTTTTACAGACAGTGATCCAGCATCTGCCTTTACAGACAGTGATCCAGCAGTGATCTGCTTTTATAGACAGTGATCCAGCATCTGAGTTTACAGAGAGTGATCTAGCATCTGCGTTTACAGTCAATGATCCAGCAGTGATCTGCTTTTACAGACAGTGATCAAGCATCTGCTTTTATAGACAGTGATCCAGCAGTGATCCGCTTTTACAGACAGTGATCAAGCATCTTATTTTACAGACAGTGATCCAGCATCTGCGTTTACAGACAGTGATCCAACAGTGATCTGCTTTTACAGACAGTGATCCAGCATCTGCTTTTACAGACAGTGATCCAGCAGTGATCTGCTCTTACAGACAGTGATCCAGCATCTGCTTTTACAGACAGTGATCCAGCAGTGATCTGCTTTCATAGACAGTGATCCAGCAGTGATCTGCTTTTACAGACAGTGATCTGCTCTTTCAGACAGTGATCCAGCATCTGCGTTTATGGACAGTGATCCAGCAGTGATCTGCTTTTACAGACAGTGATCTGCTTTTACAGACAGTGATCCAGCAGCGATCTGCTCTTACAGACAGTGATCCAGCAGTGATCTGCTTTTACGGACTGTGATCCAGCATCTGCTCTTACAGACAGTGACCCAGCAGTGATCTGCTTTTACAGACAGTGATCCAGCATCTGCATTTACAGACAGTGAACCAGCAGTGATCTGCTTTTACAGACAGTGATCCAGCATCTGCGTTTACAGACAGTGATCCAACAGTGATCTGCTTTTACAGACAGTGATCCAGCATCTGCTTTTACAGACAGTGATCCAGCAGTGATCTGCTCTTACAGACAGTGATCCAGCATCTGCTTTTACAGACAGTGATCCAGCAGTGATCTGCTTTCATAGACAGTGATCCAGCAGTGCTCTGCTTTTACAGACAGTGATCCGGCAGTGATCTGCTCTTTCAGACAGTGATCCAGCATCTGCGTTTACGGACAGTGATCCAGCAGTGATCTGCTTTTACAGACAGTGATCTGCTTTTACAGACAGTGATCCAGCAGCGATCTGCTCTTACAGACAGTGATCCAGCAGTGATCTGCTTTTACGGACTGTGATCCAGCATCTGCTCTTACAGACAGTGACCCAGCAGTGATCTGCTTTTACAGACAGTGATCCAGCATCTGCATTTACAGACAGTGAACCAGCAGTGATCTGCTTTTACAGACAGTGATCCAGCATCTGCTTTTACAGACAGTGATGCAACAGTGATCTGCTTTTACAGACAGTGATCCAGCACCTGATTTTACAGACAGTGATCCAGCAGTGATCTGCCCTTACAGACCGTGATCCAGCACTGATCTGCTTTTACAGTAGGTGATCCAGCATCTGCCTTTACAGACAGTGATCCAGCAGTGATCTGCTCTTAGAGACAGTGATCCAGCATCTGCTTTTACAGACAGTGATCCAACAGTGATCTGCTTTTACAGACAGTGATCCAGCCGTGATCTGCTTTTACAGACAGTGATCCAGCGTCTGCGTTTACAGACAGTGAACCAGCAGTGATCTGCTCTTAGAGACAGTGATCCAGCATCTGCTTTTACAGACGGTGATCCAGCAGTGATCAGCTTTTACAGACAGTGATCCAGCCATGATCTGCTTTTACAGACAGTGATCCAGCATCTGCGTTTACAGACAGTGAACCAGCAGTGATCTGCTTTTACAGATAGTGATCCAGCATCTGCGTTTACAGACAGTGATCCAGCAGTGATCTGCTTTTATAGACAGTGATCCAGCATCTGAGTATACAGAGAGTGATCTAGCATCTGCGTTTACAGTCAATGATCCAGCAGTGATCTGCTTTTACAGACAGTGATCAAGCATCTGCTTTTATAGACAGTGATCCAGCAGTGATCCGCTTTTACAGACAGTGATCAAGCATCTTCTTTTACAGACAGTGATCCAGCATCTGCGTTTACAGACAGTGATCCAACAGGGATCTGCTTTTACAGACAGTGATCCAGCATCTGCTTTTACAGACAGTGATCCAGCAGTGATCTGCTTTCATAGACAGTGATCCAGCAGTGATCTGCTTTTACAGACAGTGATCAAGCATCTTATTTTACAGACAGTGATCCAGCATCTGCGTTTACAGACAGTGATCCAACAGTGATCTGCTTTTACAGACAGTGATCCAGCATCTGCTTTTACAGACAGTGATCCAGCAGTGATCTGCTCTTACAGACAGTGATCCAGCATCTGCTTTTATAGACAGTGATCCAGCAGTGATCCGCTTTTACAGACAGTGATCAAGCATCTTATTTTACAGACAGTGATCCAGCATCTGCGTTTACAGACAGTGATCCAACAGTGATCTGCTTTTACAGACAGTGATCCAGCATCTGCTTTTACAGACAGTGATCCAGCAGTGATCTGCTCTTACAGACAGTGATCCAGCATCTGCTTTTACAGACAGTGATCCAGCAGTGATCTGCTTTCATAGACAGTGATCCAGCAGTGATCTGCTTTTACAGACAGTGATCTGCTCTTTCAGACAGTGATCCAGCATCTGCGTTTACGGACAGTGATCCAGCAGTGATCTGCTTTTACAGACAGTGATCTGCTTTTACAGACAGTGATCCAGCAGCGATCTGCTCTTACAGACAGTGATCCAGCAGTGATCTGCTTTTACGGACTGTGATCCAGCATCTGCTCTTACAGACAGTGACCCAGCAGTGATCTGCTTTTACAGACAGTGATCCAGCATCTGCATTTACAGACAGTGAACCAGCAGTGATCTGCTTTTACAGACAGTGATCCAGCATCTGCGTTTACAGACAGTGATCCAACAGTGATCTGCTTTTACAGACAGTGATCCAGCATCTGCTTTTACAGACAGTGATCCAGCAGTGATCTGCTCTTACAGACAGTGATCCAGCATCTGCTTTTACAGACAGTGATCCAGCAGTGATCTGCTTTCATAGACAGTGATCCAGCAGTGCTCTGCTTTTACAGACAGTGATCCGGCAGTGATCTGCTCTTTCAGACAGTGATCCAGCATCTGCGTTTACGGACAGTGATCCAGCAGTGATCTGCTTTTACAGACAGTGATCTGCTTTTACAGACAGTGATCCAGCAGCGATCTGCTCTTACAGACAGTGATCCAGCAGTGATCTGCTTTTACGGACTGTGATCCAGCATCTGCTCTTACAGACAGTGACCCAGCAGTGATCTGCTTTTACAGACAGTGATCCAGCATCTGCATTTACAGACAGTGAACCAGCAGTGATCTGCTTTTACAGACAGTGATCCAGCATCTGCTTTTACAGACAGTGATGCAACAGTGATCTGCTTTTACAGACAGTGATCCAGCACCTGATTTTACAGACAGTGATCCAGCAGTGATCTGCCCTTACAGACCGTGATCCAGCACTGATCTGCTTTTACAGTAGGTGATCCAGCATCTGCCTTTACAGACAGTGATCCAGCAGTGATCTGCTCTTAGAGACAGTGATCCAGCATCTGCTTTTACAGACAGTGATCCAACAGTGATCTGCTTTTACAGACAGTGATCCAGCCGTGATCTGCTTTTACAGACAGTGATCCAGCGTCTGCGTTTACAGACAGTGAACCAGCAGTGATCTGCTCTTAGAGACAGTGATCCAGCATCTGCTTTTACAGACGGTGATCCAGCAGTGATCAGCTTTTACAGACAGTGATCCAGCCATGATCTGCTTTTACAGACAGTGATCCAGCATCTGCGTTTACAGACAGTGAACCAGCAGTGATCTGCTTTTACAGATAGTGATCCAGCATCTGCGTTTACAGACAGTGATCCAGCAGTGATCTGCTTTTATAGACAGTGATCCAGCATCTGAGTTTACAGAGAGTGATCTAGCATCTGCGTTTACAGTCAATGATCCAGCAGTGATCTGCTTTTACAGACAGTGATCAAGCATCTGCTTTTATAGACAGTGATCCAGCAGTGATCCGCTTTTACAGACAGTGATCAAGCATCTTCTTTTACAGACAGTGATCCAGCATCTGCGTTTACAGACAGTGATCCAACAGGGATCTGCTTTTACAGACAGTGATCCAGCATCTGCTTTTACAGACAGTGATCCAGCAGTGATCTGCTCTTACAGACAGTGATCCAGCATCTGCTTTTACAGACAGTGATCCAGCAGTGATCTGCTTTCATAGACAGTGATCCAGCAGTGATCTGCTTTTACAGACAGTGATCCGGCAGTGATCTGCTCTTTCAGACAGTGATCCAGCATCTGCGTTTACGGACAGTGATCCAGCAGTGATCTGCTTTTACAGACAGTGATCTGCTTTTACAGACAGTGATCCAGCAGCGATCTGCTCTTACAGACAGTGATCCAGCAGTGATCTGCTTTTACGGACTGTGATCCAGCATCTGCTCTTACAGACAGTGACCCAGCAGTGATCTGCTTTTACAGACAGTGATCCAGCATCTGCATTTACAGACAGTGAACCAGCAGTGATCTGCTTTTACAGACAGTGATCCAGCATCTGCTTTTACAGACAGTGATGCAACAGTGATCTGCTTTTACAGACAGTGATCCAGCACCTGATTTTACAGACAGTGATCCAGCAGTGATCTGCCCTTACAGACCGTGATCCAGCACTGATCTGCTTTTACAGTAGGTGATCCAGCATCTGCCTTTACAGACAGTGATCCAGCAGTGATCTGCTCTTAGAGACAGTGATCCAGCATCTGCTTTTACAGACAGTGATCCAACAGTGATCTGCTTTTACAGACAGTGATCCAGCCGTGATCTGCTTTTACAGACAGTGATCCAGCGTCTGCGTTTACAGACAGTGAACCAGCAGTGATCTGCTCTTAGAGACAGTGATCCAGCATCTGCTTTTACAGACGGTGATCCAGCAGTGATCAGCTTTTACAGACAGTGATCCAGCCATGATCTGCTTTTACAGACAGTGATCCAGCATCTGCGTTTACAGACAGTGAACCAGCAGTGATCTGCTTTTACAGATAGTGATCCAGCATCTGCGTTTACAGACAGTGATCCAGCAGTGATCTGCTTTTATAGACAGTGATCCAGCATCTGAGTATACAGAGAGTGATCTAGCATCTGCGTTTACAGTCAATGATCCAGCAGTGATCTGCTTTTACAGACAGTGATCAAGCATCTGCTTTTATAGACAGTGATCCAGCAGTGATCCGCTTTTACAGACAGTGATCAAGCATCTTCTTTTACAGACAGTGATCCAGCATCTGCGTTTACAGACAGTGATCCAACAGGGATCTGCTTTTACAGACAGTGATCCAGCATCTGCTTTTACAGACAGTGATCCAGCAGTGATCTGCTTTCATAGACAGTGATCCAGCAGTGATCTGCTTTTACAGACAGTGATCAAGCATCTTATTTTACAGACAGTGATCCAGCATCTGCGTTTACAGACAGTGATCCAACAGTGATCTGCTTTTACAGACAGTGATCCAGCATCTGCTTTTACAGACAGTGATCCAGCAGTGATCTGCTCTTACAGACAGTGATCCAGCATCTGCTTTTATAGACAGTGATCCAGCAGTGATCCGCTTTTACAGACAGTGATCAAGCATCTTATTTTACAGACAGTGATCCAGCATCTGCGTTTACAGACAGTGATCCAACAGTGATCTGCTTTTACAGACAGTGATCCAGCATCTGCTTTTACAGACAGTGATCCAGCAGTGATCTGCTCTTACAGACAGTGATCCAGCATCTGCTTTTACAGACAGTGATCCAGCAGTGATCTGCTTTCATAGACAGTGATCCAGCAGTGATCTGCTTTTACAGACAGTGATCTGCTCTTTCAGACAGTGATCCAGCATCTGCGTTTACGGACAGTGATCCAGCAGTGATCTGCTTTTACAGACAGTGATCTGCTTTTACAGACAGTGATCCAGCAGCGATCTGCTCTTACAGACAGTGATCCAGCAGTGATCTGCTTTTACGGACTGTGATCCAGCATCTGCTCTTACAGACAGTGACCCAGCAGTGATCTGCTTTTACAGACAGTGATCCAGCATCTGCATTTACAGACAGTGAACCAGCAGTGATCTGCTTTTACAGACAGTGATCCAGCATCTGCGTTTACAGACAGTGATCCAACAGTGATCTGCTTTTACAGACAGTGATCCAGCATCTGCTTTTACAGACAGTGATCCAGCAGTGATCTGCTCTTACAGACAGTGATCCAGCATCTGCTTTTACAGACAGTGATCCAGCAGTGATCTGCTTTCATAGACAGTGATCCAGCAGTGCTCTGCTTTTACAGACAGTGATCCGGCAGTGATCTGCTCTTTCAGACAGTGATCCAGCATCTGCGTTTACGGACAGTGATCCAGCAGTGATCTGCTTTTACAGACAGTGATCTGCTTTTACAGACAGTGATCCAGCAGCGATCTGCTCTTACAGACAGTGATCCAGCAGTGATCTGCTTTTACGGACTGTGATCCAGCATCTGCTCTTACAGACAGTGACCCAGCAGTGATCTGCTTTTACAGACAGTGATCCAGCATCTGCATTTACAGACAGTGAACCAGCAGTGATCTGCTTTTACAGACAGTGATCCAGCATCTGCTTTTACAGACAGTGATGCAACAGTGATCTGCTTTTACAGACAGTGATCCAGCACCTGATTTTACAGACAGTGATCCAGCAGTGATCTGCCCTTACAGACCGTGATCCAGCACTGATCTGCTTTTACAGTAGGTGATCCAGCATCTGCCTTTACAGACAGTGATCCAGCAGTGATCTGCTCTTAGAGACAGTGATCCAGCATCTGCTTTTACAGACAGTGATCCAACAGTGATCTGCTTTTACAGACAGTGATCCAGCCGTGATCTGCTTTTACAGACAGTGATCCAGCGTCTGCGTTTACAGACAGTGAACCAGCAGTGATCTGCTCTTAGAGACAGTGATCCAGCATCTGCTTTTACAGACGGTGATCCAGCAGTGATCAGCTTTTACAGACAGTGATCCAGCCATGATCTGCTTTTACAGACAGTGATCCAGCATCTGCGTTTACAGACAGTGAACCAGCAGTGATCTGCTTTTACAGATAGTGATCCAGCATCTGCGTTTACAGACAGTGATCCAGCAGTGATCTGCTTTTATAGACAGTGATCCAGCATCTGAGTTTACAGAGAGTGATCTAGCATCTGCGTTTACAGTCAATGATCCAGCAGTGATCTGCTTTTACAGACAGTGATCAAGCATCTGCTTTTATAGACAGTGATCCAGCAGTGATCCGCTTTTACAGACAGTGATCAAGCATCTTCTTTTACAGACAGTGATCCAGCATCTGCGTTTACAGACAGTGATCCAACAGGGATCTGCTTTTACAGACAGTGATCCAGCATCTGCTTTTACAGACAGTGATCCAGCAGTGATCTGCTCTTACAGACAGTGATCCAGCATCTGCTTTTACAGACAGTGATCCAGCAGTGATCTGCTTTCATAGACAGTGATCCAGCAGTGATCTGCTTTTACAGACAGTGATCCGGCAGTGATCTGCTCTTTCAGACAGTGATCCAGCATCTGCGTTTACGGACAGTGATCCAGCAGTGATCTGCTTTTACAGACAGTGATCTGCTTTTACAGACAGTGATCCAGCAGCGATCTGCTCTTACAGACAGTGATCCAGCAGTGATCTGCTTTTACGGACTGTGATCCAGCATCTGCTCTTACAGACAGTGACCCAGCAGTGATCTGCTTTTACAGACAGTGATCCAGCATCTGCATTTACAGACAGTGAACCAGCAGTGATCTGCTTTTACAGACAGTGATCCAGCAACTGCTTTTACAGACAGTGATCCAACAGTGATCTGCTTTAACAGACAGTGATCCAGCACCTGATTTTACAGACAGTGATCCAGCAGTGATCTGCCCTTACAGACCGTGATCCAGCACTGATCTGCTTTTACAGTCAGTGATCCAGCATCTGCTTTTACAGACAGTGATCCAGCAGTGATCTGCTCTTAGAGACAGTGATCCAGCATCTGCTTTTACAGACAGTGATCCAACAGTGATCTGCTTTTACAGACAGTGATCCAGCCGTGATCTGCTTTTACAGACAGTGATCCAGCGTCTGCGTTTACAGACAGTGAACCAGCAGTGATCTGATCTTAGAGACAGTGATCCAGCATCTGCTTTTACAGACGGTGATCCAGCAGTGATCAGCTTTTACAGACAGTGATCCAGCCATGATCTGCTTTTACAGACAGTGATCCAGCATCTGCGTTTACAGACAGTGAACCAGCAGTGATGTGCTTTTACAGACAGTGAGCCAGCATCTGCGTTTATAGACAGTGATCCAGCAGTGATCCGCTTTTACAGACAGTGATCAAGCATCTTCTTTTACAGACAGTGATCCAGCATCTGCGTTTACAGACAGTGATCCAACAGTGATCTGCTTTTACAGACAGTGATCCAGCATCTGCTTTTACAGACAGTGATCCAGCAGTGATCTGCTTTCATAGACAGTGATCCAGCAGTGCTCTGCTTTTACAGACAGTGATCCGGCAGTGATCTGCTCTTTCAGACAGTGATCCAGCATCTGCGTTTACGTACAGTGATCCAGCAGTGATCTGCTTTTACAGACAGTGATCTGCTTTTACAGACAGTGATCCAGCAGCGATCTGCTCTTACAGACAGTGATCCAGCAGTGATCTGCTTTTACGGACTGTGATCCAGCATCTGCTCTTACAGACAGTGACCCAGCAGTGATCTGCTTTTACAGACAGTGATCCAGCATCTGCATTTACAGACAGTGAACCAGCAGTGATCTGCTTTTACAGACAGTGATCCAGCATCTGCTTTTACAGACAGTGATGCAACAGTGATCTGCTTTTACAGACAGTGATCCAGCACCTGATTTTACAGACAGTGATCCAGCAGTGATCTGCCCTTACAGACCGTGATCCAGCACTGATCTGCTTTTACAGTCAGTGATCCAGCATCTGCCTTTACAGACAGTGATCCAGCAGTGATCTGCTCTTAGAGACTGTGATCCAGCATCTGCTTTTACAGACAGTGATCCAACAGTGATCTGCTTTTACAGACAGTGATCCAGCCGTGATCTGCTTTTACAGACAGTGATCCAGCGTCTGCGTTTACAGACAGTGAACCAGCAGTGATCTGCTCTTAGAGACAGTGATCCAGCATCTGCTTTTACAGACGGTGATCCAGCAGTGATCAGCTTTTACAGACAGTGATCCAGCCATGATCTGCTTTTACAGACAGTGATCCAGCATCTGCGTTTACAGACAGTGAACCAGCAGTGATCTGCTTTTACAGATAGTGATCCAGCATCTGCGTTTACAGACAGTGATCCAGCAGTGATCTGCTTTTATAGACAGTGATCCAGCATCTGAGTTTACAGAGAGTGATCTAGCATCTGCGTTTACAGTCAATGATCCAGCAGTGATCTGCTTTTACAGACAGTGATCAAGCATCTTCTTTTACAGACAGTGATCCAGCATCTGCGTTTACAGACAGTGATCCAACAGGGATCTGCTTTTACAGACAGTGATCCAGCATCTGCTTTTACAGACAGTGATCCAGCAGTGATCTGCTCTTACAGACAGTGATCCAGCATCTGCTTTTACAGACAGTGATCCAGCAGTGATCTGCTTTCATAGACAGTGATCCAGCAGTGATCTGCTTTTACAGACAGTGATCCGGCAGGGATCTGCTCTTTCAGACAGTGATCCAGCATCTGCGTTTACGGACAGTGATCCAGCAGTGATCTGCTTTTACAGACAGTGATCTGCTTTTACAGACAGTGATCCAGCAGCGATCTGCTCTTACAGACAGTGATCCAGCAGTGATCTGCTTTTACGGACTGTGATCCAGCATCTGCTCTTACAGACAGTGACCCAGCAGTGATCTGCTTTTACAGACAGTGATCCAGCATCTGCATTTACAGACAGTGAACCAGCAGTGATCTGCTTTTACAGACAGTGATCCAGCAACTGCTTTTACAGACAGTGATCCAACAGTGATCTGCTTTTACAGACAGTGATCCAGCACCTGATTTTACAGACAGTGATCCAGCAGTGATCTGCCCTTACAGACCGTGATCCAGCACTGATCTGCTTTTACAGTCAGTGATCCAGCATCTGCTTTTACAGACAGTGATCCAGCAGTGATCTGCTCTTAGAGACAGTGATCCAGCATCTGCTTTTACAGACAGTGATCCAACAGTGATCTGCTTTTACAGACAGTGATCCAGCCGTGATCTGCTTTTACAGACAGTGATCCAGCGTCTGCGTTTACAGACAGTGAACCAGCAGTGATCTGATCTTAGAGACAGTGATCCAGCATCTGCTTTTACAGACGGTGATCCAGCAGTGATCAGCTTTTACAGACAGTGATCCAGCCATGATCTGCTTTTACAGACAGTGATCCAGCATCTGCGTTTACAGACAGTGAACCAGCAGTGATCTGCTTTTACAGATAGTGATCCAGCATCTGCGTTTACAGACAGTGATCCAGCAGTGATCCGCTTTTACAGACAGTGATCCAGCAGTGATCTGCTCTTTCAGACAGTGATCCAGCATCTGCGTTTACGGACAGTGATCCAGCAGTGATCTGCTTTTACAGACAGTGATCTGCTTTTACAGACAGTGATCCAGCAGTGATCTGCTCTTATAGACAGTGATCCAGCAGTGATCTCCTTTTACAGACAGTGATCCAGCAGTGAGCTGCTTTTACGGACAGTGATCCAGCATCTGCTCTTACAGACAGTGATCCAGCAGTGATCTGCTTTTACAGACAGTGATCCCGCATCTGCATTTACAGACAGTGAACCAGCAGTGATCTGCTTTTACAGACAGTGATCCAGCATCTGCTTTTACAGATAGTGATCCAACAGTGATCTGCTTTTACAGACAGTGATCCAGCACCTGATTTTACAGACAGTGATCCAGCAGTGATCTGCTCTTACAGACAGTGATCCAGCATCTGCTTTTACAGACAGTGATCCAGCAGTGATCTGCTCTTAGAGACAGTGATCCAGCATCTGCTTTTACAGACAGTGATCCAGCAGTGATCTGCTCTTACAGACAGTGATCTGCATTTACAGACAGTGATCCAGCAGTGATCTGCTCTTACAGACAGTGATCCAGCAGTGATCTCCTTTTACAGACAGTGATCCAGCAGTGATCTGCTTTTACGGACAGTGATCCAGCATCTGCTCTTACAGACAGTGATCCAGCAGTGATCTGCTTTTACAGACAGTGATCCCGCATCTGCATTTACAGACAGTGAACCAGCAGTGATCTGCTTTTACAGACAGTGATCCAGCATCTGCTTTTACAGATAGTGATCCAACAGTGATCTGCTTTTACAGACAGTGATCCAGCACCTGATTTTACAGACAGTGATCCAGCAGTGATCTGCTCTTACAGACAGTGATCCAGCATCTGCTTTTACAGACAGTGATCCAGCAGTGATCTGCTCTTAGAGACAGTGATCCAGCATCTGCTTTTACAGACAGTGATCCAGCAGTGATCTGCTCTTACAGACAGTGATCTGCATTTACAGACAGTGATCCAGCAGTGATCTGCTCTTACAGACAGTGATCCAGCAGTGATCTCCTTTTACAGACAGTGATCCAGCAGTGATCTGCTTTTACGGACAGTGATCCAGCATCTGCTCTTACAGACAGTGATCCAGCAGTGATCTGCTTTTACAGACAGTGATCCCGCATCTGCATTTACAGACAGTGAACCAGCAGTGATCTGCTTTTACAGACAGTGATCCCGTATCTGCATTTACAGACAGTGAACCAGCAGTGATCTGCTTTTACAGACAGTGATCCAGCATCTGCTTTTACAGACAGTGATCCAACAGTGATCTGCTTTTACAGACAGTGATCCAGCACCTGATTTTACAGACAGTGATCCAGCAGTGATCTGCTCTTACAGACAGTGATCCAGCATCTGCTTTTACATACAGTGATCCAGCAGTGATCTGCTCTTAGAGACAGTGATCCTGCATCTGCTTTTACAGACAGCGATCCAACAGTGATCTGCTTTTACAGACAGTGATCCAGCAGTGATCTGCTCTTACAGACAGTGATCCAACATCTGCGTTTACGGACAGTGATCCAGCAGTGATCTGCTTTTACTGACAGTGATCTAACAGTGATCTGCTTTTACAGACAGTGATCCAGCAGTGATCTGCTCTTACAGACAGTGACCCAGCACTGATCTGCTTTTACAGACAGTGATCCTGCATCTGCTTTTACAGATAGTGATCCAACAGTGATCTGCTTTTACAGACAGTGATCCAGCACCTGATTTTACAGACAGTGATCCAGCAGTGATCTGCTCTTACAGACAGTGATCCAGCATCTGCTTTTACAGACAGTGATCCAGCAGTGATCTGCTCTTAGAGACAGTGATCCAGCATCTGCTTTTACAGACAGTGATCCAGCAGTGATCTGCTCTTACAGACAGTGATCTGCATTTACAGACAGTGATCCAGCAGTGATCTGCTCTTACAGACAGTGATCCAGCAGTGATCTCCTTTTACAGACAGTGATCCAGCAGTGATCTGCTTTTACGGACAGTGATCCAGCATCTGCTCTTACAGACAGTGATCCAGCAGTGATCTGCTTTTACAGACAGTGATCCCGCATCTGCATTTACAGACAGTGAACCAGCAGTGATCTGCTTTTACAGACAGTGATCCAGCATCTGCTTTTACAGATAGTGATCCAACAGTGATCTGCTTTTACAGACAGTGATCCAGCACCTGATTTTACAGACAGTGATCCAGCAGTGATCTGCTCTTACAGACAGTGATCCAGCATCTGCTTTTACAGACAGTGATCCAGCAGTGATCTGCTCTTAGAGACAGTGATCCAGCATCTGCTTTTACAGACAGTGATCCAGCAGTGATCTGCTCTTACAGACAGTGATCTGCATTTACAGACAGTGATCCAGCAGTGATCTGCTCTTACAGACAGTGATCCAGCAGTGATCTCCTTTTACAGACAGTGATCCAGCAGTGATCTGCTTTTACGGACAGTGATCCAGCATCTGCTCTTACAGACAGTGATCCAGCAGTGATCTGCTTTTACAGACAGTGATCCCGCATCTGCATTTACAGACAGTGAACCAGCAGTGATCTGCTTTTACAGACAGTGATCCCGTATCTGCATTTACAGACAGTGAACCAGCAGTGATCTGCTTTTACAGACAGTGATCCAGCATCTGCTTTTACAGACAGTGATCCAACAGTGATCTGCTTTTACAGACAGTGATCCAGCACCTGATTTTACAGACAGTGATCCAGCAGTGATCTGCTCTTACAGACAGTGATCCAGCATCTGCTTTTACATACAGTGATCCAGCAGTGATCTGCTCTTAGAGACAGTGATCCTGCATCTGCTTTTACAGACAGCGATCCAACAGTGATCTGCTTTTACAGACAGTGATCCAGCAGTGATCTGCTCTTACAGACAGTGATCCAACATCTGCGTTTACGGACAGTGATCCAGCAGTGATCTGCTTTTACTGACAGTGATCTAACAGTGATCTGCTTTTACAGACAGTGATCCAGCAGTGATCTGCTCTTACAGACTGTGACCCAGCACTGATCTGCTTTTACAGACAGTGATCCTGCATCTGCTTTTACAGACAGTGATCCAGCAGTGATTGGCTTTTACAGACAGTGATCCAGCAGTGATTTGCTCTTTCAGACAGTGATCCAGCATCTGCATTTACAGACAGTGAACCAGCATCTGCTTTTACAGACAGTAATCCAGCATCTGCATTTACAGTCAGTGATCCAGCAGTGATCAGCTTTTACAGACAGTGATCCAGCATCTGCGTTTACAGACAGTGATCCAGCAACTGCGTTTACAGACAGTGATCAGCTTTTACAGACAGTGATCCAGCATCTTCGTTTACAGACAGTGATCCAGCAGTGATCTGCTTTTACAGACAGTGATCCAGCATCTGCCTTTACAGACAGTGATCCAGCCAGTGATCTGCTTTTATAGACAGTGATCCAGCATCTGCGTTTACAGATAGTGATCCAGCAGTGATCCGCTTTTACAGACAGTGATCCAGCATCTGCTTTTCAGACAGTGATCCAGCATCTGTGTTTACAGACAGTGATCCAACAGTGATCTGCTTTTACAGACAGTGATCCAGCAGTGATCTGCATTTACAGACAGTGATCCAGCATCAGCGTTTACAGACAGTGAACCAGCAGTGATCTGCTTTTACAGACTGTGATCCAGCATCTGCTTTTACAGACAGTGATCCAGCAGTGATCTGCTCTTACAGACAGTGATCCCGCATCTGCGTTTACGGACAGTGATCCAGCAGTGATCTGCTTTTACTGACAGTGATCTAACAGTGATCTGCTTTTACAGACAGTGATCCAGCAGTGATCTGCTCTTACAGACAGTGACCCAGCACTGATCTGCTTTTACAGACAGTGATCCTGCATCTGCTTTTACAGACAGTGATCCAGCAGTGATTGGCTTTTACAGACAGTGATCCAGCAGTGATTTGCTCTTTCAGACAGTGATCCAGCATCTGCATTTACAGACAGTGAACCAGCATCTGCTTTTACAGACAGTGATCCAGCATCTGCATTTACAGTCAGTGATCCAGCATCTGCTTTTACAGACAGTGATCCAGCATCTGCTTTTACAGACAGGTATCCAGCAGTGATCAGCTTTTACAGACAGTGATCCAGCATCTGCGTTTACAGACAGTGATCCAGCAACTGCGTTTACAGACAGTGATCAGCTTTTACAGACAGTGATCCAGCATCTTCGTTTACAGACAGTGATCCAGCAGTGATCTGCTTTTACAGACAGTGATCCAGCATCTGCCTTTACAGACAGTGATCCAGCCAGTGATCTGCTTTTATAGACAGTGATCCAGCATCTGCGTTTACAGATAGTGATCCAGCAGTGATCTGCTCTTACAGACAGTGATCTGCATTTACAGACAGTGATCCAGCAGTGATCTGCTCTTACAGACAGTGATCCAGCAGTGATCTCCTTTTACAGACAGTGATCCAGCAGTGATCTGCTTTTACGGACAGTGATCCAGCATCTGCTCTTACAGACAGTGATCCAGCAGTGATCTGCTTTTACAGACAGTGATCCCGCATCTGCATTTACAGACAGTGAACCAGCAGTGATCTGCTTTTACAGACAGTGATCCCGTATCTGCATTTACAGACAGTGAACCAGCAGTGATCTGCTTTTACAGACAGTGATCCAGCATCTGCTTTTACAGACAGTGATCCAACAGTGATCTGCTTTTACAGACAGTGATCCAGCACCTGATTTTACAGACAGTGATCCAGCAGTGATCTGCTCTTACAGACAGTGATCCAGCATCTGCTTTTACATACAGTGATCCAGCAGTGATCTGCTCTTAGAGACAGTGATCCTGCATCTGCTTTTACAGACAGCGATCCAACAGTGATCTGCTTTTACAGACAGTGATCCAGCAGTGATCTGCTCTTACAGACAGTGATCCAACATCTGCGTTTACGGACAGTGATCCAGCAGTGATCTGCTTTTACTGACAGTGATCTAACAGTGATCTGCTTTTACAGACAGTGATCCAGCAGTGATCTGCTCTTACAGACAGTGACCCAGCACTGATCTGCTTTTACAGACAGTGATCCTGCATCTGCTTTTACAGATAGTGATCCAACAGTGATCTGCTTTTACAGACAGTGATCCAGCACCTGATTTTACAGACAGTGATCCAGCAGTGATCTGCTCTTACAGACAGTGATCCAGCATCTGCTTTTACAGACAGTGATCCAGCAGTGATCTGCTCTTAGAGACAGTGATCCAGCATCTGCTTTTACAGACAGTGATCCAGCAGTGATCTGCTCTTACAGACAGTGATCTGCATTTACAGACAGTGATCCAGCAGTGATCTGCTCTTACAGACAGTGATCCAGCAGTGATCTCCTTTTACAGACAGTGATCCAGCAGTGATCTGCTTTTACGGACAGTGATCCAGCATCTGCTCTTACAGACAGTGATCCAGCAGTGATCTGCTTTTACAGACAGTGATCCCGCATCTGCATTTACAGACAGTGAACCAGCAGTGATCTGCTTTTACAGACAGTGATCCAGCATCTGCTTTTACAGATAGTGATCCAACAGTGATCTGCTTTTACAGACAGTGATCCAGCACCTGATTTTACAGACAGTGATCCAGCAGTGATCTGCTCTTACAGACAGTGATCCAGCATCTGCTTTTACAGACAGTGATCCAGCAGTGATCTGCTCTTAGAGACAGTGATCCAGCATCTGCTTTTACAGACAGTGATCCAGCAGTGATCTGCTCTTACAGACAGTGATCTGCATTTACAGACAGTGATCCAGCAGTGATCTGCTCTTACAGACAGTGATCCAGCAGTGATCTCCTTTTACAGACAGTGATCCAGCAGTGATCTGCTTTTACGGACAGTGATCCAGCATCTGCTCTTACAGACAGTGATCCAGCAGTGATCTGCTTTTACAGACAGTGATCCCGCATCTGCATTTACAGACAGTGAACCAGCAGTGATCTGCTTTTACAGACAGTGATCCCGTATCTGCATTTACAGACAGTGAACCAGCAGTGATCTGCTTTTACAGACAGTGATCCAGCATCTGCTTTTACAGACAGTGATCCAACAGTGATCTGCTTTTACAGACAGTGATCCAGCACCTGATTTTACAGACAGTGATCCAGCAGTGATCTGCTCTTACAGACAGTGATCCAGCATCTGCTTTTACATACAGTGATCCAGCAGTGATCTGCTCTTAGAGACAGTGATCCTGCATCTGCTTTTACAGACAGCGATCCAACAGTGATCTGCTTTTACAGACAGTGATCCAGCAGTGATCTGCTCTTACAGACAGTGATCCAACATCTGCGTTTACGGACAGTGATCCAGCAGTGATCTGCTTTTACTGACAGTGATCTAACAGTGATCTGCTTTTACAGACAGTGATCCAGCAGTGATCTGCTCTTACAGACTGTGACCCAGCACTGATCTGCTTTTACAGACAGTGATCCTGCATCTGCTTTTACAGACAGTGATCCAGCAGTGATTGGCTTTTACAGACAGTGATCCAGCAGTGATTTGCTCTTTCAGACAGTGATCCAGCATCTGCATTTACAGACAGTGAACCAGCATCTGCTTTTACAGACAGTAATCCAGCATCTGCATTTACAGTCAGTGATCCAGCAGTGATCAGCTTTTACAGACAGTGATCCAGCATCTGCGTTTACAGACAGTGATCCAGCAACTGCGTTTACAGACAGTGATCAGCTTTTACAGACAGTGATCCAGCATCTTCGTTTACAGACAGTGATCCAGCAGTGATCTGCTTTTACAGACAGTGATCCAGCATCTGCCTTTACAGACAGTGATCCAGCCAGTGATCTGCTTTTATAGACAGTGATCCAGCATCTGCGTTTACAGATAGTGATCCAGCAGTGATCCGCTTTTACAGACAGTGATCCAGCATCTGCTTTTACAGACAGTGATCCAGCATCTGTGTTTACAGACAGTGATCCAACAGTGATCTGCTTTTACAGACAGTGATCCAGCAGTGATCTGCATTTACAGACAGTGATCCAGCATCAGCGTTTACAGACAGTGAACCAGCAGTGATCTGCTTTTACAGACTGTGATCCAGCATCTGCTTTTACAGACAGTGATCCAGCAGTGATCTGCTCTTACAGACAGTGATCCCGCATCTGCGTTTACGGACAGTGATCCAGCAGTGATCTGCTTTTACTGACAGTGATCTAACAGTGATCTGCTTTTACAGACAGTGATCCAGCAGTGATCTGCTCTTACAGACAGTGACCCAGCACTGATCTGCTTTTACAGACAGTGATCCTGCATCTGCTTTTACAGACAGTGATCCAGCAGTGATTGGCTTTTACAGACAGTGATCCAGCAGTGATCTGCTCTTACAGACAGTGATCCAGCATCTGCGTTTACGGACAGTGATCCAGCAGTGATCTGCTTTTACTGACAGTGATCTAACAGTGATCTGCTTTTACAGACAGTGATCCAGCAGTGATCTGCTCTTACAGACAGTGACCCAGCACTGATCTGCTTTTACAGACAGTGATCCTGCATCTGCTTTTACAGACAGTGATCCAGCAGTGATTGGCTTTTACAGACAGTGATCCAGCAGTGATTTGCTCTTTCAGACAGTGATCCAGCATCTGCATTTACAGACAGTGAACCAGCATCTGCTTTTACAGACAGTGATCCAGCAGTTTTGTGCATTTGCAGACAGTGATCCAGCAGTGATCCGCTTTTACAGACAGTGATCCGGCAGTGATCTGCTGTTTTAAACAGTGATCCAGCATCTGCGTTTACGGACAGTGATCCAGCAGTGATCTGCTTTTACAGACAGTGATCTGCTTTTACAGACAGTGATCCAGCAGTGATCTGCTCTTACAGACAGTGATCCAGCAGTGATCTGCTTTTACAGACAGTGATCCAGCACCTGATTTTACAGACAGTGATCCAGCAGTGATCTTCTCTTACAGACAGTGATCCAGCAGTGATCTGCTCTTACAGACAGTGATCCAGCATCTGCTTTTACAGACAGTGATCCAGCAGTGATCTGCTCTTAGAGACAGTGATCCAGCATCTGCGTTTACAGACAGTGATCCAACAGTGATCTGCTTTTACAGACAGTGATCCAGCAGTGATCTGCTCTTATAGACAGTGATCCAGCATCTGCGTTTACGGACAGTGATCCAGCAGTGATCTGCTCTTTCAGACAGTGATCCAGCATCTGTTCCTGCAGACTGTGATCCAGCATCTGCTTTTACAGACGGTGATCCATCAGTGATCAGCTTTTACAGACAGTGATCCAGCCGTGATCTGCTTTTACAGACAGTGATCCAGCATCTGCGTTTACAGATAGTGAACCAGCAGTGATCTGCTTTTACAGATAGTGATCCAGCATCTGCGTTTACAGACAGTGATCCAGCAGTAATCTGCTTTCACAGACAGTGATCCAGCATCTGCGTTTACAGACAGTGATCCAGCATCTGCGTTTACAGACAGTGATCCAGCATCTGCGTTTACACACAGTGATCCAGCAGTGATCTGCTTTTACAGACAGTGATCCAGAATCTGCTTTTACAGACAGTGATCCAGCATCTGCGTTTACAGACAGTGATCCAACAGTGATCTGCTTTTACAGACAGTGATCCAGCATCTGCTTTTACAGACCGTGATCCAGCAGTGATCTGCTTTTACAGACAGTGATCCAGTAGTGATCTGCTCTTTCAGACAGTGATCCAGCATCTGTTCGTGCAGACAGTGATCCAGCATCTGCTTTTACAGACGGTGATCCAGCAGTGATCAGCTTTTACAGACAGTGATCCAGCCGTGATCTGCTTTTACAGACAGTGATCCAGCATCTGCGTTTACAGATAGTGAACCAGCAGTGATCTGCTTTTACAGACAGTGATCCCGCATCTGCATTTACAGACAGTGAACCAGCAGTGATCTGCTTTTACAGACAGTGATCCAGCATCTGCTTTTACAGATAGTGATCCAACAGTGATCTGCTTTTACAGACAGTGATCCAGCACCTGATTTTACAGACAGTGATCCAGCAGTGATCTGCTCTTACAGACAGTGATCCAGCATCTGCTTTTACAGACAGTGATCCAGCAGTGATCTGCTCTTAGAGACAGTGATCCAGCATCTGCTTTTACAGACAGTGATCCAGCAGTGATCTGCTCTTACAGACAGTGATCTGCATTTACAGACAGTGATCCAGCAGTGATCTGCTCTTACAGACAGTGATCCAGCAGTGATCTCCTTTTACAGACAGTGATCCAGCAGTGATCTGCTTTTACGGACAGTAATCCAGCATCTGCTCTTACAGACAGTGATCCAGCAGTGATCTGCTTTTACAGACAGTGATCCCGCATCTGAATTTACAGACAGTTAACCAGCAGTGATCTGCTTTTACAGACAGTGATCCAGCATCTGCTTTTACAGACAGTGATCCAACAGTGATCTGCTTTTACAGACAGTGATCCAGCATCTGTGTTTACAGACAGTGATCCAACAGTGATCTGCTTTTACAGACAGTGATCCAGCAGTGATCTGCATTTACAGACAGTGATCCAGCATCAGCGTTTACAGACAGTGAACCAGCAGTGATCTGCTTTTACAGACTGTGATCCAGCATCTGCTTTTACAGACAGTGATCCAGCAGTGATCTGCTCTTACAGACAGTGATCCAGCATCTGCGTTTACGGACAGTGATCCAGCAGTGATCTGCTTTTACTGACAGTGATCTAACAGTGATCTGCTTTTACAGACAGTGATCCAGCAGTGATCTGCTCTTACAGACAGTGACCCAGCACTGATCTGCTTTTACAGACAGTGATCCTGCATCTGCTTTTACAGACAGTGATCCAGCAGTGATTGGCTTTTACAGACAGTGATCCAGCGGTGATTTGCTCTTTCAGACAGTGATCCAGCATCTGCATTTAGACAGTGAACCAGCATCTGCTTTTACAGACAGTGATCCAGCATCTGCATTTACAGTCAGTGATCCAGCATCTGCTTTTACAGACAGTGATCCAGCATCTGCTTTTACAGACAGGGATCCAGCAGTGATCAGCTTTTACAGACAGTGATCCAGCATCTGCGTTTACAGACAGTGATCCAGCAACTGCGTTTACAGACAGTAATCAGCTTTTACAGAGAGTGATCCAGCATCTTCGTTTACAGACAGTGATCCAGCAGTGATCTGCTTTTACAGACAGTGATCCAGCATCTGCCTTTACAGACAGTGATCCAGCCAGTGATCTGCTTTTATAGACAGTGATCCAGCATCTGCGTTTACAGATAGTGATCCAGCAGTGATCCGCTTTTACAGACAGTGATCCAGCATCTGCTTTTACAGACAGTGATCCAGCATCTGTGTTTACAGACAGTGATCCAACAGTGATCTGCTTTTACAGACAGTGATCCAGCATCTGCGTTTACAGACAGTGATCCAGCATCTGCGTTTACAGACAGTGATCCAGCATCTGCGTTTACAGACAGTGATCCAGCATCTGCGTTTACACACAGTGATCCAGCAGTGATCTGCTTTTACAGACAGTGATCCAGAATCTGCTTTTACAGACAGTGATCCAGCATCTGCGTTTACAGACAGTGATCCAACAGTGATCTGCTTTTACAGACAGTGATCCAGCATCTGCTTTTACAGACCGTGATCCAGCAGTGATCTGCTTTTAAAGACAGTGATCCAGTAGTGATCTGCTCTTTCAGACAGTGATCCAGCATCTGTTCGTGCAGACAGTGATCCAGCATCTGCTTTTACAGACGGTGATCCAGCAGTGATCAGCTTTTACAGACAGTGATCCAGCCGTGATCTGCTTTTACAGACAGTGATCCAGCATCTGCGTTTACAGATAGTGAACCAGCAGTGATCTGCTTTTACAGATAGTGATCCAGCATCTGCGTTTATAGACAGTGATCCAGCAGTAATCTGCTTTCACAGACAGTGATCCAGCATCTGCTTTTACAGACAGTGATCCAGCAGTTTTGTGCATTTGCAGACAGTGATCCAGCAGTGATCCGCTTTTACAGACAGTGATCCGGCAGTGATCTGCTGTTTTAAACAGTGATCCAGCATCTGCGTTTACGGACAGTGATCCAGCAGTGATCTGCTTTTACAGACAGTGATCTGCTTTTACAGACAGTGATCCAGCAGTGATCTGCTCTTACAGACAGTGATCCAGCAGTGATCTGCTTTTACAGACAGTGATCCAGCACCTGATTTTACAGACAGTGATCCAGCAGTGATCTTCCCTTACAGACAGTGATCCAGCAGTGATCTGCTCTTACAGACAGTGATCCAGCATCTGCTTTTACAGACAGTGATCCAGCAGTGATCTGCTCTTAGAGACAGTGATCCAGCATCTGCGTTTACAGACAGTGATCCAACAGTGATCTGCTTTTACAGACAGTGATCCAGCAGTGATCTGCTCTTATAGACAGTGATCCAGCATCTGCATTTACGGACAGTGATCCAGCAGTGATCTGCTTTTACTGACAGTGATCTAACAGTGATCTGCTTTTACAGACAGTGATCCTGCATCTGCTTTTACAGACAGTGATCCAGCAGTGATCTGCTCTTTCAGACAGTGATCCAGCATCTGTTCCTGCAGACTGTGATCCAGCATCTGCTTTTACAGACGGTGATCCAGCAGTGATCAGCTTTTACAGACAGTGATCCAGCCGTGATCTGCTTTTACAGACAGTGATCCAGCATCTGCGTTTACAGATAGTGAACCAGCAGTGATCTGCTTTTACAGATAGTGATCCAGCATCTGCGTTTACAGACAGTGATCCAGCAGTAATCTGCTTTCACAGACATTGATCCAGCATCTGCGTTTACAGACAGTGATCCAGCATCTGCGTTTACAGACAGTGATCCAGCATCTGCGTTTACACACAGTGATCCAGCAGTGATCTGCTTTTACAGACAGTGATCCAGAATCTGCTTTTACAGACAGTGATCCAGCATCTGCGTTTACAGACTGTGATCCAACAGTGATCTGCTTTTACAGACAGTGATCCAGCATCTGCCTTTACAGACCGTGATCCAGCAGTGATCTGCTTTTACAGACAGTGATCCAGTAGTGATCTGCTCTTTCAGACAGTGATCCAGCATCTGTTCGTGCAGACAGTGATCCAGCATCTGCTTTTACAGACGGTGATCCAGCAGTGATCAGCTTTTACAGACAGTGATCCAGCCGTGATCTGCTTTTACAGACAGTGATCCAGCATCTGCGTTTACAGATAGTGAACCAGCAGTGATCTGCTTTTACAGATAGTGATCCAGCATCTGCGTTTACAGACAGTGATCCAGCAGTAATCTGCTTTCACAGACAGTGATCCAGCATCTGCTTTTACAGACAGTGATCCAGCAGTTTTGTACATTTGCAGACAGTGATCCAGCAGTGATCCGCTTTTACAGACAGTGATCCGGCAGTGATCTGCTGTTTTAAACAGTGATCCAGCATCTGCGTTTACGGACAGTGATCCAGCAGTGATCTGCTTTTACAGACAGTGATCTGCTTTTACAGACAGTGATCCAGCAGTGATCTGCTCTTACAGACAGTGATCCAGCAGTGATCTGCTTTTACAGACAGTGATCCAGCACCTGATTTTACAGACAGTGATCCAGCAGTGATCTTCTCTTACAGACAGTGATCCAGCAGTGATCTGCTCTTACAGACAGTGATCCAGCATCTGCTTTTACAGACAGTGATCCAGCAGTGATCTGCTCTTAGAGACAGTGATCCAGCATCTGCGTTTACAGACAGTGATCCAACAGTGATCTGCTTTTACAGACAGTGATCCAGCAGTGATCTGCTCTTATAGACAGTGATCCAGCATCTGCGTTTACGGACAGTGATCCAGCAGTGATCTGCTTTTACTGACAGTGATCTAACAGTGATCTGCACTTACAGACAGTGACCCAGCACTTATCTGCTTTTACAGACAGTGATCCTGCATCTGCTTTTACAGACAGTGATCCAGCAGTGATCTGCTCTTTCAGACAGTGATCCAGCATCTGTTCCTGCAGACTGTGATCCAGCATCTGCTTTTACAGACGGTGATCCAGCAGTGATCAGCTTTTACAGACAGTGATCCAGCCGTGATCTGCTTTTACAGACAGTGATCCAGCATCTGCGTTTACAGATAGTAAACCAGCAGTGATCTGCTTTTACAGATAGTGATCCAGCATCTGCGTTTACAGACAGTGATCCAGCAGTAATCTGCTTTCACAGACAGTGATCCAGCAGTTTTGTGCATTTACAGACAGTGATCCAGCAGTGATCCGCTTTTACAGACAGTGATCCGGCAGTGATCTGCTCTTTTAAACAGTGATCCAGCATCTGCGTTTACGGACAGTGATCCAGCAGTGATCTGCTTTTACAGACAGTGATCTGCTTTTACAGACAGTGATCCAGCAGTGATCTGCTCTTACAGACAGTGATCCAGCAGTGATCTGCTTTTACGGACAGTGATCCAGCATCTGCTCTTACAGACAGTGATCCAGCAGTGATCTGATTTTACAGACAGTGATCCAGCATCTGCATTTACAAACAGTGAACCAGCAGTGATCTGCTTTTACAGACAGTGATCCAGCATCTGCTTTTACAGACAGTGATCCAACAGTGATCTGCTTTTACAGACAGTGATCCAGCAGTGATCTGCTCTTACAGACAGTGATCCAGCAGTGATCTGCTTTTACGGACAGTGATCCAGCATCTGCTTTTACAGACAGTGATCCAGCAGTGATCTGCCCTTACAGACCGTGATCCAGCACTGATCTGCTTTTACAGTCAGTGATCCAGCATCTGCTTTTACAGACAGTGATCCAGCAGTGATCTGCTCTTAGAGACAGTGATCCAGCATCTGCGTTTACAGACAGTGATCCAACAGTGATCTGCTTTTACAGACAGTGAGCCAGCATCTGCTTTTACAGACAGTGATCCAACAGTGATCTGCTTTTACAGACAGTGATCCAGCACCTGATTTTACAGACAGTGATCCAGCAGTGATCTTCTCTTACAGACAGTGATCCAGCAGTGATCTGCTCTTACAGACAGTGATCCAGCATCTGCTTTTACAGACAGTGATCCAGCAGTGATCTGCTCTTAGAGACAGTGATCCAGCATCTGCGTTTACAGACAGTGATCCAACAGTGATCTGCTTTTACAGACAGTGATCCAGCAGTGATCTGCTCTTATAGACAGTGATCCAGCATCTGCGTTTACGGACAGTGATCCAGCAGTGATCTGCTTTTACTGACAGTGATCTAACAGTGATCTGCAATTACAGACAGTGACCCAGCACTTATCTGCTTTTACAGACAGTGATCCTGCATCTGCTTTTACAGACAGTGATCCAGCAGTGATTTGCTGTTTCAGACAGTGATCCAGCATCTGCGTTTACAGACAGTGATCCAGCCGTGATCTGCTTTTACAGACAGTGATCCAGCATCTGCGTTTACAGACAGTGATACAGCAGTTTTCTGCATTTACAGACAGGGATCCAGCAGTGATCCGCTTTTGCAGACAGTGATCCGGCAGTGATCTGCTCTTTCAGACGGTGATCCAGCATCTGCGTTTACGGACAGTAATCCAGCAGTGATCTGCTTTTACAGACAGTGATCCAGCAGTGATCTGCTCTTACAGACAGTGATCCAGCAGTGATCTCCTTTTACAGACAGTGATCCAGCAGTGATCTGCTTTTACGGACAGTGATCCAGCATCTGCTCTTACAGACAGTGATCCAGCAGTGATCTGCTTTTACAGACAGTGATCCAGCATCTGCATTTACAGACAGTGAACCAGCAGTGATCTGCTTTTACAGACAGTGATCCAGCATCTGCTTTTACAGACAGTGATCCAACAGTGATCTGCTTTTACAGACAGTGATCCAGCACCTGATTTTACAGACAGTGATCCAGCAGTGATCTGCTCTTACAGACAGTGATCCAGCACTGATCTGCTTTTACAGTCAGTGATCCAGCATCTGCTTTTACAGACAGTGATCCAGCAGTGATCTGCTCGTACAGACAGTGATCCAGCATCTGCGTTTACGGACAGTGATCCAGCAGTGATCTGCTTTTACTGACAGTGATCTAACAGTGATCTGCTTTTACAGACATTGATCCAGCAGTGATTTGCTTTTACAAACAGTGATCCAGCAGTGATCTGCTTTTACAAACAGTGATCCAGCATCTGCGTTTACAGACAGTGATCCAGCATCTGCGTTTACAGACAGTGATCCAGCAGTGATCTGCTTTTACAGACAGTGATCCAGAATCTGCTTTTACAGACAGTGATCCAGCATCTGCGTTTACAGACAGTGATCCAACAGTGTTCTGCTTTTACAGACAGTGATCCAGCATCTGCTTTTACAGACCGTGATCCAGCAGTGATCTGCTTTTACAGACAGTGATCCAGCAGTGATCTGCTCTTTCAGACAGTGATCCAGCATCTGTTCCTGCAGACAGTGATCCAGCATCTGCTTTTACAGACGGTGATCCAGCGGTGATCAGCTTTTACAGACAGTGATCCAGCCGTGATCTGCTTTTACAGACAGTGATCCAGCATCTGCGTTTACAGATAGTGAACCAGCAGTGATCTGCTTTTACAGATAGTGATCCAGCATCTGCGTTTACAGACAGTGATCCAGCAGTAATCTGCTTTCACAGACAGTGATCCAGCATCTGCTTTTACAGACAGTGATCCAGCAGTTTTCTGCATTTACAGACAGTGATCCAGCAGTGATCCACTTTTACAGACAGTGATCTGGCAGTGATCTGCTCTTTCAGACAGTGATACAGCATCTGCGTTTACGGACAGTGATCCAGCAGTGATCTGCTTTTACAGACATTGATCTGCTCTTACAGACAGTGATCCAGCAGTGATCTCCTTTTACAGACAGTGATCCAGCAGTGATCTGCTTTTACGGATAGTGATCCAGCATCTGCTCTACAGACAGTGATCCAGCAGTGATCTGCTTTTACAGACAGTGATCCAGCATCTGCATTTACAGACAGTGAACCAGCAGTGATCTGCTTTTACAGACAGTGATCCAGCATCTGCTTTTACAGACTGTGATCCAACAGTGATCTGCTTTTACAGACAGTGATCCAGCACCTGATTTTACAGACAGTAATCCAGCAGTGATCTGCTCTTACAGACAGTGATCCAGAACTGATCTGCTTTTACAGTCAGTGATCCAGCATCTGCTTTTACAGACAGTGATCCAGCAGTGATCTGCTTTTACAGACAGTGATCCAGCAGTGATCTGCTCTTACAGACAGTGATCCAGCATCTGCTTTTACAGACAGTGATCCAGCAGTGATCTGCTCTTAGAGACAGTGATCCAGCATCTGCGTTTACAGACAGTGATCCAACAGTGATCTGCTTTTACAGACAGTGATCCAGCAGTGATCTTCTCTTACAGACAGTGATCCAGCATCTGCGTTTACGGACAGTGATCCAGCAGTGATCTGCTTTTACTGACAGTGATCTAACAGTGATCTGCTTTTACAGACAGTGATCCAGCAGTGATCTGCTCTTACAGACAGTGACCCAGCACTGATCTGCTTTTACAGACAGTGATCCTGCATCTGCTTTTACTGACAGTGATCCAGCAGTGATCTGCTTTTACAGAGAGTGATCCAGCATCTGCGTTTACAGACAGTGATCCAGCATCTGCATTTACAGACAGTGATCCAGCATCTGCTTTTACAGACAGTGATCCAGCATCTGCTTTTACAGACAGTGATCCAGCATCTGCGTTTACAGACAGTGATCCAGCAGTGATCCGCTTTTACAGACAGTGATCCAGCAACTGCGTTTACAGACAGTGATCCAGCATCTGCATTTGTAGACAGTGATCCAGCAGTGATCTGCTTTTACAGACAGTGATCCAGCATCTGCCTTTACAGACAGTGATCCAGCAGTGATCTGCTTTTATAGACAGTGATCCAGCATCTGAGTTTACAGAGAGTGATCTAGCATCTGCGTTTACAGTCAATGATCCAGCAGTGATCTGCTTTTACAGACAGTGATCAAGCATCTGCTTTTATAGACAGTGATCCAGCAGTGATCCGCTTTTACAGACAGTGATCAAGCATCTTCTTTTACAGACAGTGATCCAGCATCTGCGTTTACAGACAGTGATCCAACAGTGATCTGCTTTTACAGACAGTGATCCAGCATCTGCTTTTACAGACAGTGATCCAGCAGTGATCTGCTCTTACAGACAGTGATCCAGCATCTGCTTTTACAGACAGTGATCCAGCAGTGATCTGCTTTCATAGACAGTGATCCAGCAGTGCTCTGCTTTTACAGACAGTGATCCGGCAGTGATCTGCTCTTTCAGACAGTGATCCAGCATCTGCGTTTACGGACAGTGATCCAGCAGTGATCTGCTTTTACAGACAGTGATCTGCTTTTACAGACAGTGATCCAGCAGCGATCTGCTCTTACAGACAGTGATCCAGCAGTGATCTGCTTTTACGGACTGTGATCCAGCATCTGCTCTTACAGACAGTGACCCAGCAGTGATCTGCTTTTACAGACAGTGATCCAGCATCTGCATTTACAGACAGTGAACCAGCAGTGATCTGCTTTTACAGACAGTGATCCAGCATCTGCGTTTACAGACAGTGATCCAACAGTGATCTGCTTTTACAGACAGTGATCCAGCATCTGCTTTTACAGACAGTGATCCAGCAGTGATCTGCTCTTACAGACAGTGATCCAGCATCTGCTTTTACAGACAGTGATCCAGCAGTGATCTGCTTTCATAGACAGTGATCCAGCAGTGCTCTGCTTTTACAGACAGTGATCCGGCAGTGATCTGCTCTTTCAGACAGTGATCCAGCATCTGCGTTTACGGACAGTGATCCAGCAGTGATCTGCTTTTACAGACAGTGATCTGCTTTTACAGACAGTGATCCAGCAGCGATCTGCTCTTACAGACAGTGATCCAGCAGTGATCTTCTTTTACGGACTGTGATCCAGCATCTGCATTTACAGACAGTGATCCAACAGTGTTCTGCTTTTACAGACAGTGATCCAGCACCTGATTTTACAGACAGTGATCCAGCAGTGATCTGCCCTTACCGACCGTGATCCAGCACTGATCTGCTTTTACAGTCAGTGATCCAGCATCTGCCTTTACAGACAGTGATCCAGCAGTGATCTGCTCTTAGAGACAGTAATCCAGCATCTGCTTTTACAGACAGTGATCCAACAGTGATCTGCTTTTACAGACAGTGATCCAGCCGTGTTCTGCTTTTACAGACAGTGATCCAGCGTCTGCGTTTACAGACAGTGAACCAGCAGTGATCTGCTCTTAGAGACAGTGATCCAGCATCTGCTTTTACAGACGGTGATCCAGCAGTGATCAGCTTTTACAGACAGTGATCCAGCCATGATCTGCTTTTACAGACAGTGATCCAGCATCTGCGTTTACAGACAGTGAACCAGCAGTGATCTGCTTTTATAGACAGTGATCCAGCATCTGAGTTTACAGAGAGTGATCTAGCATCTGCGTTTACAGTCAATGATCCAGCAGTGATCTGCTTTTACAGACAGTGATCAAGCATCTGCTTTTATAGACAGTGATCCAGCAGTGATCCGCTTTTACAGACAGTGATCAAGCATCTGCTTTTACAGACAGTGATCCGGCAGTGATCTGCTCTTTCAGACAGTGATCCAGCATCTGCGTTTACGGACAGTGATCCAGCAGTGATCTGCTTTTACAGACAGTGATCTGCTTTTACAGACAGTGATCCAGCAGCGATCTGCTCTTACAGACAGTGATCCAGCAGTGATCTGCTTTTACGGACTGTGATCCAGCATCTGCTCTTACAGACAGTGACCCAGCAGTGATCTGCTTTTACAGACAGTGATCCAGCATCTGCATTTACAGACAGTGAACCAGCAGTGATCTGCTTTTACAGACAGTGATCCAGCATCTGCGTTTACAGACAGTGATCCAACAGTGATCTGCTTTTACAGACAGTGATCCAGCATCTGCTTTTACAGACCGTGATCCAGCAGTGATCTGCTTTTACAGACAGTGATCCAGCAGTGATCTGCTCTTTCAGACAGTGATCCAGCATCTGTTCCTGCAGACAGTGATCCAGCATCTGCTTTTACAGACGGTGATCCAGCGGTGATCAGCTTTTACAGACAGTGATCCAGCCGTGATCTGCTTTTACAGACAGTGATCCAGCATCTGCGTTTACAGATAGTGAACCAGCAGTGATCTGCTTTTACAGATAGTGATCCAGCATCTGCGTTTACAGACAGTGATCCAGCAGTAATCTGCTTTCACAGACAGTGATCCAGCATCTGCTTTTACAGACAGTGATCCAGCAGTTTTCTGCATTTACAGACAGTGATCCAGCAGTGATCCACTTTTACAGACAGTGATCTGGCAGTGATCTGCTCTTTCAGACAGTGATACAGCATCTGCGTTTACGGACAGTGATCCAGCAGTGATCTGCTTTTACAGACATTGATCTGCTCTTACAGACAGTGATCCAGCAGTGATCTCCTTTTACAGACAGTGATCCAGCAGTGATCTGCTTTTACGGATAGTGATCCAGCATCTGCTCTACAGACAGTGATCCAGCAGTGATCTGCTTTTACAGACAGTGATCCAGCATCTGCATTTACAGACAGTGAACCAGCAGTGATCTGCTTTTACAGACAGTGATCCAGCATCTGCTTTTACAGACTGTGATCCAACAGTGATCTGCTTTTACAGACAGTGATCCAGCACCTGATTTTACAGACAGTAATCCAGCAGTGATCTGCTCTTACAGACAGTGATCCAGAACTGATCTGCTTTTACAGTCAGTGATCCAGCATCTGCTTTTACAGACAGTGATCCAGCAGTGATCTGCTTTTACAGACAGTGATCCAGCAGTGATCTGCTCTTACAGACAGTGATCCAGCATCTGCTTTTACAGACAGTGATCCAGAAGTGATCTGCTCTTAGAGACAGTGATCCAGCATCTGCGTTTACAGACAGTGATCCAACAGTGATCTGCTTTTACAGACAGTGATCCAGCAGTGATCTTCTCTTACAGACATTGATCCAGCATCTGCGTTTACGGACAGTGATCCAGCAGTGATCTGCTTTTACTGACAGTGATCTAACAGTGATCTGCTTTTACAGACAGTGATCCAGCAGTGATCTGCTCTTACAGACAGTGACCCAGCACTGATCTGCTTTTACAGACAGTGATCCTGCATCTGCTTTTACTGACAGTGATCCAGCAGTGATCTGCTTTTACAGAGAGTGATCCAGCATCTGCGTTTACAGACAGTGATCCAGCATCTGCATTTACAGACAGTGATCCAGCATCTGCTTTTACAGACAGTGATCCAGCATCTGCTTTTACAGACAGTGATCCAGCATCTGCGTTTACAGACAGTGATCCAGCAGTGATCCGCTTTTACAGACAGTGATCCAGCAACTGCGTTTACAGACAGTGATCCAGCATCTGCATTTGTAGACAGTGATCCAGCAGTGATCTGCTTTTACAGACAGTGATCCAGCATCTGCCTTTACAGACAGTGATCCAGCAGTGATCTGCTTTTATAGACAGTGATCCAGCATCTGAGTTTACAGAGAGTGATCTAGCATCTGCGTTTACAGTCAATGATCCAGCAGTGATCTGCTTTTACAGACAGTGATCAAGCATCTGCTTTTATAGACAGTGATCCAGCAGTGATCCGCTTTTACAGACAGTGATCAAGCATCTTCTTTTACAGACAGTGATCCAGCATCTGCGTTTACAGACAGTGATCCAACAGTGATCTGCTTTTACAGACAGTGATCCAGCATCTGCTTTTACAGACAGTGATCCAGCAGTGATCTGCTCTTACAGACAGTGATCCAGCATCTGCTTTTACAGACAGTGATCCAGCAGTGATCTGCTTTCATAGACAGTGATCCAGCAGTGCTCTGCTTTTACAGACAGTGATCCGGCAGTGATCTGCTCTTTCAGACAGTGATCCAGCATCTGCGTTTACGGACAGTGATCCAGCAGTGATCTGCTTTTACAGACAGTGATCTGCTTTTACAGACAGTGATCCAGCAGCGATCTGCTCTTACAGACAGTGATCCAGCAGTGATCTGCTTTTACGGACTGTGATCCAGCATCTGCTCTTACAGACAGTGACCCAGCAGTGATCTGCTTTTACAGACAGTGATCCAGCATCTGCATTTACAGACAGTGAACCAGCAGTGATCTGCTTTTACAGACAGTGATCCAGCATCTGCGTTTACAGACAGTGATCCAACAGTGATCTGCTTTTACAGACAGTGATCCAGCATCTGCTTTTACAGACAGTGATCCAGCAGTGATCTGCTCTTACAGACAGTGATCCAGCATCTGCTTTTACAGACAGTGATCCAGCAGTGATCTGCTTTCATAGACAGTGATCCAGCAGTGCTCTGCTTTTACAGACAGTGATCCGGCAGTGATCTGCTCTTTCAGACAGTGATCCAGCATCTGCGTTTACGGACAGTGATCCAGCAGTGATCTGCTTTTACAGACAGTGATCTGCTTTTACAGACAGTGATCCAGCAGCGATCTGCTCTTACAGACAGTGATCCAGCAGTGATCTTCTTTTACGGACTGTGATCCAGCATCTGCATTTACAGACAGTGATCCAACAGTGTTCTGCTTTTACAGACAGTGATCCAGCACCTGATTTTACAGACAGTGATCCAGCAGTGATCTGCCCTTACAGACCGTGATCCAGCACTGATCTGCTTTTACAGTCAGTGATCCAGCATCTGCCTTTACAGACAGTGATCCAGCAGTGATCTGCTCTTAGAGACAGTAATCCAGCATCTGCTTTTACAGACAGTGATCCAACAGTGATCTGCTTTTACAGACAGTGATCCAGCCGTGTTCTGCTTTTACAGACAGTGATCCAGCGTCTGCGTTTACAGACAGTGAACCAGCAGTGATCTGCTCTTAGAGACAGTGATCCAGCATCTGCTTTTACAGACGGTGATCCAGCAGTGATCAGCTTTTACAGACAGTGATCCAGCCATGATCTGCTTTTACAGACAGTGATCCAGCATCTGCGTTTACAGACAGTGAACCAGCAGTGATCTGCTTTTATAGACAGTGATCCAGCATCTGAGTTTACAGAGAGTGATCTAGCATCTGCGTTTACAGTCAATGATCCAGCAGTGATCTGCTTTTACAGACAGTGATCAAGCATCTGCTTTTATAGACAGTGATCCAGCAGTGATCCGCTTTTACAGACAGTGATCAAGCATCTGCTTTTACAGACAGTGATCCGGCAGTGATCTGCTCTTTCAGACAGTGATCCAGCATCTGCGTTTACGGACAGTGATCCAGCAGTGATCTGCTTTTACAGACAGTGATCTGCTTTTACAGACAGTGATCCAGCAGCGATCTGCTCTTACAGACAGTGATCCAGCAGTGATCTGCTTTTACGGACTGTGATCCAGCATCTGCTCTTACAGACAGTGACCCAGCAGTGATCTGCTTTTACAGACAGTGATCCAGCATCTGCATTTACAGACAGTGAACCAGCAGTGATCTGCTTTTACAGACAGTGATCCAGCATCTGCGTTTACAGACAGTGATCCAACAGTGATCTGCTTTTACAGACAGTGATCCAGCATCTGCTTTTACAGACAGTGATCCAGCAGTGATCTGCTCTTACAGACAGTGATCCAGCATCTGCTTTTACAGACAGTGATCCAGCAGTGATCTGCTTTCACAGACAGTGATCCAGCAGTGCTCTGCTTTTACAGACAGTGATCCGGCAGTGATCTGCTCTTTCAGACAGTGATCCAGCATCTGCGTTTACGGACAGTGATCCAGCAGTGATCTGCTTTTACAGACAGTGATCTGCTTTTACAGACAGTGATCCAGCAGCGATCTGCTCTTACAGACAGTGATCCAGCATCTGCGTTTACGGACAGTGATCCAGCAGTGATCTGCTTTTACAGACAGTGATCTGCTTTTACAGACAGTGATCCAGCAGCGATCTGCTCTTACAGACAGTGATCCAGCAGTGATCTTCTTTTACGGACTGTGATCCAGCATCTGCATTTACAGACAGTGATCCAACAGTGTTCTGCTTTTACAGACAGTGATCCAGCACCTGATTTTACAGACAGTGATCCAGCAGTGATCTGCCCTTACAGACCGTGATCCAGCACTGATCTGCTTTTACAGTCAGTGATCCAGCATCTGCCTTTACAGACAGTGATCCAGCAGTGATCTGCTCTTAGAGACAGTAATCCAGCATCTGCTTTTACAGACAGTGATCCAACAGTGATCTGCTTTTACAGACAGTGATCCAGCCGTGTTCTGCTTTTACAGACAGTGATCCAGCGTCTGCGTTTACAGACAGTGAACCAGCAGTGATCTGCTCTTAGAGACAGTGATCCAGCATCTGCTTTTACAGACGGTGATCCAGCAGTGATCAGCTTTTACAGACAGTGATCCAGCCATGATCTGCTTTTACAGACAGTGATCCAGCATCTGCGTTTACAGACAGTGAACCAGCAGTGATCTGCTTTTATAGACAGTGATCCAGCATCTGAGTTTACAGAGAGTGATCTAGCATCTGCGTTTACAGTCAATGATCCAGCAGTGATCTGCTTTTACAGACAGTGATCAAGCATCTGCTTTTATAGACAGTGATCCAGCAGTGATCCGCTTTTACAGACAGTGATCAAGCATCTTCTTTTACAGACAGTGATCCAGCATCTGCGTTTACAGACAGTGATCCAACAGGGATCTGCTTTTACAGACAGTGATCCAGCATCTGCTTTTACAGACAGTGATCCAGCAGTGATCTGCTCTTACAGACAGTGATCCAGCATCTGCTTTTACAGACAGTGATCCAGCAGTGATCTGCTTTCATAGACAGTGATCCAGCAGTGATCTGCTTTTACAGACAGTGATCCGGCAGTGATCTGCTCTTTCAGACAGTGATCCAGCATCTGCGTTTACGGACAGTGATCCAGCAGTGATCTGCTTTTACAGACAGTGATCTGCTTTTACAGACAGTGATCCAGCAGCGATCTGCTCTTACAGACAGTGATCCAGCAGTGATCTGCTTTTACGGACTGTGATCCAGCATCTGCTCTTACAGACAGTGACCCAGCAGTGATCTGCTTTTACAGACAGTGATCCAGCATCTGCATTTACAGACAGTGAACCAGCAGTGATCTGCTTTTACAGACAGTGATCCAGCAACTGCTTTTACAGACAGTGATCCAACAGTGATCTGCTTTTACAGACAGTGATCCAGCACCTGATTTTACAGACAGTGATCCAGCAGTGATCTGCCCTTACAGACCGTGATCCAGCACTGATCTGCTTTTACAGTCAGTGATCCAGCATCTGCTTTTACAGACAGTGATCCAGCAGTGATCTGCTCTTAGAGACAGTGATCCAGCATCTGCTTTTACAGACAGTGATCCAACAGTGATCTGCTTTTACAGACAGAGATCCAGCCGTGATCTGCTTTTACAGACAGTGATCCAGCGTCTGCGTTTACAGACAGTGAACCAGCAGTGATCTGATCTTAGAGACAGTGATCCAGCATCTGCTTTTACAGACGGTGATCCAGCAGTGATCAGCTTTTACAGACAGTGATCCAGCCATGATCTGCTTTTACAGACAGTGATCCAGCATCTGCGTTTACAGACAGTGAACCAGCAGTGATCTGCTTTTACAGATAGTGATCCAGCATCTGCGTTTACAGACAGTGATCCAGCAGTGATCCGCTTTTACAGACAGTGATCCGGCAGTGATCTGCTCTTTCAGACAGTGATCCAGCATCTGCGTTTACGGACAGTGATCCAGCAGTGATCTGCTTTTACAGACAGTGATCTGCTTTTACAGACAGTGATCCAGCAGTGATCTGCTCTTATAGACAGTGATCCAGCAGTGATCTCCTTTTACAGACAGTGATCCAGCAGTGATCTGCTTTTACGGACAGTGATCCAGCATCTGCTCTTACTGACAGTGATCCAGCAGTGATCTGCTTTTACAGACAGTGATCCCGCATCTGCATTTACAGACAGTGAACCAGCAGTGATCTGCTTTTACAGACAGTGATCCAGCATCTGCTTTTACAGATAGTGATCCAACAGTGATCTGCTTTTACAGACAGTGATCCAGCACCTGATTTTACAGACAGTGATCCAGCAGTGATCTGCTCTTACAGACAGTGATCCAGCATCTGCTTTTACAGACAGTGATCCAGCAGTGATCTGCTCTTAGAGACAGTGATCCAGCATCTGCTTTTACAGACAGTGATCCAGCAGTGATCTGCTCTTACAGACAGTGATCTGCATTTACAGACAGTGATCCAGCAGTGATCTGCTCTTACAGACAGTGATCCAGCAGTGATCTCCTTTTACAGACAGTGATCCAGCAGTGATCTGCTTTTACGGACAGTGATCCAGCATCTGCTCTTACAGACAGTGATCCAGCAGTGATCTGCTTTTACAGACAATGATCCCGCATCTGCATTTACAGACAGTGAACCAGCAGTGATCTGCTTTTACAGACAGTGATCCCGCATCTGCATTTACAGACAGTGAACCAGCAGTGATCTGCTTTTACAGACAGTGATCCAGCATCTGCTTTTACAGACAGTGATCCAACAGTGATCTGCTTTTACAGACAGTGATCCAGCACCTGATTTTACAGACAGTGATCCAGCAGTGATCTGCTCTTACAGACAGTGATCCAGCATCTGCTTTTACATACAGTGATCCAGCAGTGATCTGCTCTTAGAGACAGTGATCCTGCATCTGCTTTTACAGACAGCGATCCAACAGTGATCTGCTTTTACAGACAGTGATCCAGCAGTGATCTGCTCTTACAGACAGTGATCCAGCATCTGCGTTTACGGACAGTGATCCAGAAGTGATCTGCTTTTACTGACAGTGATCTAACAGTGATCTGCTTTTACAGACAGTGATCCAGCAGTGATCTGCTCTTACAGACAGTGACCCAGCACTGATCTGCTTTTACAGACAGTGATCCAGCAGTGATTTGCTCTTTCAGACAGTGATCCAGCATCTGCATTTACAGACAGTGAACCAGCATCTGCTTTTACAGACAGTGATCCAGCATCTGCATTTACAGTCAGTGATCCAGCATCTGCTTTTACAGACAGTGATCCAGCATCTGCTTTTACAGACAGGGATCCAGCAGTGATCAGCTTTTACAGACAGTGATCCAGCATCTGCGTTTACAGACAGTGATCCAGCAACTGCGTTTACAGACAGTGATCAGCTTTTACAGACAGTGATCCAGCATCTTCGTTTACAGACAGTGATCCAGCAGTGATCTGCTTTTACAGACAGTGATCCAGCATCTGCCTTTACAGACAGTGATCCAGCCAGTGATCTGCTTTTATAGACAGTGATCCAGCATCTGCGTTTACAGATAGTGATCCAGCAGTGATCCGCTTTTACAGACAGTGATCCAGCATCTGCTTTTACAGACAGTGATCCAGCATCTGTGTTTACAGACAGTGATCCAACAGTGATCTGCTTTTACAGACAGTGATCCAGCAGTGATCTGCTCTTTCATACTGTGATCCAGCTTCTGCGTTTATGGACAGTGATCCAGCAGTGATCTGCTTTTACAGACATTGATCCAGCATCTCGTTTTACAGACAGTGATCCAACAGTGATCTGCTTTTACAGACAGTGATCCAGCATCTGTTCTTACAGACAGTGATCCAGCATCTGCATTTACAGACAGTGATCCAGCAGTGATCAGCTTTTACAGACAGTGATCCAGCATCTGCTTTTACAGACAGTGATCCAGCATCTGTGTTTACAGACAGTGATCCAACAGTGATCTGCTTTTACAGACAGTAATCCAGCATCTTCTTTTACAGAGAGTGATCTAGCATCTGCGTTTACAGTCAGTGATCCAGCAGTGATCTGCATTTACAGACAGTGAGCCAGCATCTGCGTTTATAGACAGTGATCCAGCAGTGATCCGCTTTTACAGACAGTGATCAAGCATCTTCTTTTACAGACAGTGATCCAGCATCTGCGTTTACAGACAGTGATCCAACAGTGATCTGCTTTTACAGACAGTGATCCAGCATCTGCTTTTACAGACAGTGATCCAGCAGTGATCTGCTTTCATAGACAGTGATCCAGCAGTGATCTGCTCTTTCATACTGTGATCCAGCTTCTGCGTTTACAGACAGTGATCCAGCAGTGATCTGCTCTTACAGACAGTGATCCAGCATCTGCTTTTACAGACAGTGATCCAGCAGTAATCTGCTTTCATAGACAGTGATCCAGCAGTGATCTGCTCTTTCATACTGTGATCCAGCTTCTGCGTTTATGGACAGTGATCCAGCAGTGATCTGCTTTTACAGACATTGATCCAGCATCTCGTTTTACAGACAGTGATCCAACAGTGATCTGCTTTTACAGACAGTGATCCAGCATCTGTTCTTACAGACAGTGATCCAGCATCTGCATTTACAGACAGTGATCCAGCAGTGATCAGCTTTTACAGACAGTGATCCAGCATCTGCGTTTACAGACAGTGATCCAGCATCTGCGTTTACAGACAGTGATCCAGCAGTGATCTGCTTTTACAGACAGTGATCTAGCATCTGCATTTACTGACAGTGATCCAGCAGTTATCTGCTTTTACAGACAGTGATCCAGCATCTGCGTTTACAGACAGTGATCCAGCAGTGATCTGCATTTACAGACAGATCCGGAATCTGCGTTTACAGACAGTGATCCAACATCTGCTTTTACAGACAGTGATCCAGCATCTGCGTTTACAGACAGTGATCCAACATCTGCTTTTACAGACAGTGATCCAGAATCTGCGTTTACAGACAGTGATCCAACAGTGATCTGCTTTTACAGACAGTGATCCAGCATCTGCTTTTACAGACAGTGATCCAACAGTGATCTGCTTTTACAGACAGTGATCCAGCAGTGATCTGCATTTACAGACAGTGATCCAGCATCTGCGTTTACAGACAGTGAACCAGCAGTGATCTGCTTTTACAGTCTGTGATCCAGCATCTGCTTTTACAGACAGTGATCCAGCATCTGCATTTACAGACAATGATCCAACAGTGATCTGCTTTTACAGACAGTGATCCAGCATCTGCTTTTACAGACAGTGATCCAGCAGTGATCTGCTCTTACAGACAGTGATCCAGCATCTGCTTTTACAGACAGTGATCCAGCATCTGCTTTTACAGACCGTGATCCAGCAGTGATCTGCTTTTACAGACAGTGATCCAGCAGTGATCTGCTTTTACGGACAGTGATCCAACAGTGATCTGCTTTTACAGACAGTGATCCAGCATCTGCTTTTACAGACAGTGATCCAGCAGTGATCTGCTTTTACAGACAGTGATCCAGCAGTGATCTGCTTTTACAGACAGAGCATCTTCTTTATACAGAGCTTGGTAGTAAACCTGTGTTTTTTACTTCAAGCTGATTACTGCTTGCCAATTACATTTTTAGAACTGAATACTGACTCCTGTTTTATGACCTGAACAAAACGAAGCATATTTGTTCGAAGCTTCATTGCTCGTTTTTGCGTCCTACAAAGTGGCATCGGCTGTTTTTAAAAATCGATCTTTGCGAAACATGAAACACCGGCCCAGGACAGTGAATGTCCATTACAGCAGGTCTGCTGCCTCTCAGCTCCAGTGGTGGACCTGGGCTTGATGCTGTTTTCTGTGTGAAGTTTGCATATTGTCTCTGTAAGCATTTCCTCCTACATTCCAAAGACGTGTGTGTCTTGGTCGGTTAATTGGGTGCTATTAATTGATCCTGGTGGGTAGGTGAGTGGTAGAATCTGGGAGACGAAGGGAATGTGGGGGAAGGGAGTGTAGGGTGAGTATAGTAGTGTTAGTACAGTCTCGATGGGTCCATTTCTGTGCTGATCCCAGACCAGATTATCTAGCCGTTCACAAATCCGTCCTGCCACGGACTCACTTTAATGAATGCAAAGGTCTTATCAGGTCGATCTCCCCACATTCAAGAGGCAACCGGTCAGATGGCCAGGCTCGGTGAAGTCTCGTAGCGCATCGTGAGACACTTCCCCCTGGGACTGGCTGCCTTTGTCAGAACCTCTCAGAGTCAGAGATATTCAAAACTAATACAAATAGTGACCCAAAACAAAAAGTCATTAAAGTCGAAACAAATGATCAAATTAGCGAAAAATATCTGAATTTCCTTCCTTTCCCAGGGCTGGTGGACGGGGCTCTGAGACAATGCCAACCCTCCCTGGTATTGGGTTGAAGGGACAGACACTAAGTACTCCTCGCTCTTCCCTCACCACTTTGATGGACTTGGTGATGAGTTCAGGGTAGGACTGGGAGGTGGATTGTAATGCATGCACGCTGGAGTCCCAGGTATGGGGCAGCTGACTCTCCACAGAACCATTTACCCTTTCTTCACCCATTTCAACTGATCATAGAAACTGGACCTCGCTCAACCTGGCACCAATATAAATTTCCCGCACCAAGGGGGCCTAACCTTCTGACAAGTGACTCTATAATGTTCTCGCACAGGTGTAAAAGAACTCTGAACTAAACACCAAGCATAAACCAATCAATGAGGCGGTCCCAGTAAGATTAACTGTTTACTGCTCACTCTTCCACATTAACATATGGTGAAAATGGCGTTGCTTCTCTGATGTTTCTAGTGCGTAGAAAGAAAACTTTTCTCGCGCTGATCCTGCACACACAAGCCCCCTCCTTCCTGTTTCTCCAAACCGGTATTTTCCAACAAGACGCGGCGAAACCGGGTGTGACGTCATCACATGCCACGATATATCACAGGCAACAAATTTACTTTAAACAATCTTAACTTTAACTAGAAAACGATTACACATGAATTACTAAAGCGAAAATATAATAAACTAAACAAATGCCTTAAAGGCAACACACTCCCCGCCTGACTTTTGTAAGGTCACTATGAACATGATACAAAACTTCAGTCTCCAAATCAGTCCTTAGGTAGAAGTAGAATGACTTCTGCAACTGGCCTTTGGTACGTTTTCACATCACCTTGGTCAGAAGTTTTCAACTCGACCTTCCTGACATGTCCATCTCTACTAGGGAATGTGGCAGTGATTCTGGCCATTGGTTAGCTGTTGCGGGCGATTTGCTTGTCCCTGAGCAGGACTAAATCTCCAACTTGAAGATTCCTGCAGGGTTCTGTCCACTTTTGTCTGTGTTGCAACAAAGGTAGATATTCCTGTCTCCAGCGAGACCAGAACCGATTTGCAAGAGCCTGGACCTGTCTCCATTGCTTTGTGTACAAATCCTTATCAGAGAAGTCCCCAGGTGGAGGGGGAGCTCCTGCCTTCTGTGTAAGGAGCATTAATGGCGAGTGTAGGAAGGGGTTTTCCGGGTCAGAAGACACAGGTAAGAGTGGTCGTGCATTTATAATGGCTGTTACCTCTGCCATTAGTGTGCACAGTACTTCATGGGTCAGTCGGGTGCGTTGCTGCAGAAATATTGAATCCAGGATCCTTCTGGCGATACCAATCATCCGCTCCCATGCGCCTCCCATGTGAGAGGAGTGTGGTATGTTCAACTCCCAGTTGCATCCCTGCTCACTGCGGTACCTTTGCACCGTTTTGTCCATCCCGAGCTCCTTGGATGCTCCAACAAAGTTCATGCTGCAATCTGACCTTAACTGTTTTGCAGGGCCTCTTAGCGCAAAGAAGCGCCTGAGAGCGTTAATGCAGCTGAATGTATCCAAAGATGCGATGACCTCAATGTGTACCGCTCTTGAACTCATGCAGCTGAACATGATGGCCCACTGTTTGCTCTCTGCTTGTCCTCCTCTGGTGCGTCTCGTAGTGATAGTCCAGGGACCAAATACATCAAGCCCCAAATATGTAAAAGGAGGGCAGGCATTGAGGTGTTCTGGTGGGAGGTCCACCATGCGTTGAGCTTCCAGCTTCCCTCACAGTTTCCTGCAGGTTACACATCTGTGGAGTACTGAATTGTTCAGAGGTTTGCCTCCCAAGATCCACAGTCCCGCTGCCCTGATTGGTCCCTCCGTCTGGTGACGGCCCTGATGCTTTACCTGTTCATGGTGATGGCGAGTGAGCAGTAAGGACACGTGGCTGTCTTTGGGCAGGATTACTGGGCTCTTTTCTGCAGCTGGAAGTTGGGAGTGTATTAACTGGCCTCCAATGCAAATGAGATCATTCTTCAGGATCGGGTTGAGTTTCCTCAAAGGGCTGTCCTTTGGTATTGGTTTATTAGCTTGGAGAGCTGAAAACTCCCCTGCAAAAGCTGCTCTTTGATTTGCTTTAAAGATGATGTCCTTTGCCTGGGCCAATTCGTCCGCAGTGCGAGGTAAGTCACATTTGTGCCATAAGAAACGGAGGAAATTGTGATGGTCCTCCTGTACTAAGAAGCAATGGAACATCTGCTGGATGTCCGCTAGGATTGCGACCTTCTCCTTCCAGAAGCGCAGCAGGACCCTGAGAAGGGTACTGTTCAGGTCGGGGCCTGTAAGGAGCACGTCATTAAGGGAGATACCAGTGCACTGAGCACCGGAGTCAAAGACCACCCTGACCTGATTGGGCTTTTGTGGGTGGTAAACCCCAAACATCGGGTGGTACCAGCACTCAGTGGCGGTGCTACTTCAGCATGTCCATTAGTGAAGATCTTCTCCATAAATGCTACGTATTGTTGCTGCATCTCAGGTTTCCTTTTCAGCGTTTTTTGCAAGGACGTGAACCGCTTGACTGCCTGCTCTTTGTTGTTTGGCAAGCGCTGGCGTGGTTCTCTGAAAGGTAGTGGGGCGACCCAATTATTTGCTTCATCTCTGAAGACCTTGGTGTCCATTATTTTTAAGAAAATGGCGTCTTGTGCTGATGAAGCAAGTTTATTATCATGCTCAGTTTGAGCGAAGACTGACTGACCCAGCGTCTTGTCGGTTACTTTACATTTGTTAAAGCCTTGTCGTGCTTCCTTGATACACATGAAACTTGTGCAGGGTTGAAAAATTGAATGGCGGCCACTCTCTAGCACGTTGGTCTTGAGTGTGTTAACTGTCAGTTTGTGTACATTGCCAAGGCACACCTCTCCTATCACCACCCAGCCCAGATCCAGGCGTTGCGCAAAGGGGGCGTCGTGTGGTCCATTGACCTGCTGCCTAACCTTGTGCACCTGGAGAACATCTCTTCCTAATAGCAGGAGTATCTCTGCTTTTGGATCCAGTTCTGGGATGTGTTTGGCGATGTGGTGGAGATGTGGCTGGTGTAGCACTGCACTTGGCGTCGGGATCTCAGTGCGGTTATTCAAAATTTCATTGCACTCTAAGAGCGGAGGGAGACAGATGACGACTTTACCATCCAGGGACTCGAGCTGGAAGCCTTCTGTCTTCCTGCCATATGTTGCTACTCTGCCTGAGCAAGTTCTAAGGTAGTATGGGAACTGATTACTCTCAATGTGGAACAAGTCAAAGAACTCTGGACTGACTAGTGAGCAATTGCTCTGATCGTCCAGAATTACATAGGCTTTGATGGCCTTGTCTTTGGATCCCTTAGGGTACACCTTAGTGAGGCAGATCTTTGAACAAGAACGGCTTGATTGAGCTTGACCACAAACTTCTGTGCAGCTCGAGCTGACAACAGTTGTCCTGGAGTGAGCCTCTCCCACCCTGCTGTCCTGTTGTGGGGGTGAAGGAGCTTTATCAGTTTGCGGTAACGGGCCGGGATGCATGGCCCCATCGTGATTAGTGCTATTACATTCTGGGCACTTCACGGCAATCGTACATTCTCTAGCAAGGTGAGAGGCAGAGGAACAGCATTTAAAACATATTTTTTTCTCCTTGAGAAGGGCCTTTCTCTCTTCAAGGGGTTTTTTCCTAAACGTTCTGCATTTTTGAGGGGGTGGGGTTTGTTGTGCAATGGACAATTCTTGCTAGGGTCGTTGCTAGTTGTAAAGACTACAGTTTTACGCACTGAGACAGGTTTATTAATGTTGAAATTATTCAAAGTGGATTTAACTGGCTTGGTGTAAATTGTACTGCTACCTGGACTCATGAAGCTAGGATCATTTCGTTTTTTCGCCTCTTTGCACACAAACCTAGTGAAATACTCAAAGGGAGGAAATCGACCATCGTTCTTTTCCTTGTACTCTGAGCCAACAGACCCCCACCTTTCCTGCAGCCCAAATGGAAGTTTGTCCACGATTGGTCTAATCCCGTATGGAATATCTAGGTATGACAGGCCAGTTGAAAAGCCATCTTCTTTGGCACTTTGAATCTCTAAGCTCTCTTAATTTAGTGTGGTCCTTGGCTGACACCTTAGGAAAATTTTCCAGACGTCGAAATAGTGCCACTTCAATAATTTCAGGGGCCGCATAGCACTCTCGAAGTCTCTCGCATGCTTTGCGTAAGGCTAGCTTGGGGTTGTTGATGTGCACTGAACGTACGCATCTCACCTGTTCGCATGATTCTTTTCCCAGCCATTTCGCCGTAAGATCCAACTCTTGGGTTGCTCTGAGCTGGACTCCGTTGATAGTATTGGTGAATGTGGAGTACCATGCACGGTAATTTTCAGGCTTATTGTCAAACTGGTATAATCCTGAAGTGACGAGATCTCGTCATGCTAAATACTGTGCCATGGGCTCAACTGCTAGTGGCATGTGGGCTGTGGGAATATGTCGGCGGGTATATGACTGAGGGCGTACGTCTGTTATGGAATTTGCTGTTCTGAATTCGGCCTTTGCCTCTCTTCTCACCAAATCTGGTAAGTTTGGTGTCGAGAAGTATTTGTCATCAGCCATTTCATTCTTGAATTCGTCGCAGAGTTGCAAGGGTAAATTGTCTTCCTCGGATGGATGTGATGCAATTGGGCCTCTCTGAGACTCCTCATGAAATGGGATGTTAGCATATAAGTATGGAGAGGAAGAATGAATCTTCAAGTCCATTTGAGATCGGACATAGTCGCTTGTGCGTTCCAATCTGATCTTTTCTGAAGTAGATTATATGTCATCCAGAACATGCATTTCTTCAGCACTTTCTATTATCTCTGCTTCCACCCTGGCAGCTTTTGCTTCTCGGTGTAGCATCAGCACTTCTAACTCTGACTCTATCCTTACCTTTTTTTCGGCTTCTCTGGCAGCCGCTTCCTTTTTCAATTTTGCTTCTTGTTCGGCGTACAACGCTCGCACCTTGGCGGCTTCTGCCAGCTCTTGCATGGGCAGCCTTACTTGTTGATGCCCTACTGCCCCTGTCGCTGAATGGCAATGACTTGATGCTGGATTGAGTTGTCATTGCAGCACATGAAACACCTGGTAACAACGCCTTTTCACTGTAGTGTTCTCGCACAGGTGTAAAAGAACTCTGAACTAAACATCAAGCATAAACCAATCAATGAGGTGGTCCCAGTAAGATTAACCGTTTACTGTTCACTCTTCCACATTAACGTATGGTGAAAAGGCGTTGCTTCTCTGATGTTTCTAGTGCATAGAAAGAAAACTTTTTTTGCGCTGATCCTGCACACACAAGCCCCCTCCTTCCCGTTTCTCCAAACTGGTATTTTCCCACAAGACGCGGCGAAACTGGGTATGACGTCATTGCATGCCGCGAAATATCACAGACAACAAATTTACTTTAAACAGCCTTAACTTTAACTAGAAAACGATTACAAATGAATTACTAAAGCGAAAATATAATAAACTAAACAAATGCCTTAAAGGCAACACAGACTCACTGAAGAAAAATGGGGTCTGAGGTGATGGGGTGTTTGGAATGTCGTGGCGATCATTTCTGAAACCACACATTATAGCAATGATGTGTGGAAGAGCATCACTGAATGCACAACATTTCACACCTTGAAGTGGATGGGCTACAGCAGCGGAACAGCACACTGGGTTCCACTCCTGCACCTAATGAGTGGTGTGCAGTACTGTACAGAAGTCTTCAGGAGATGATGATGTGTGTGTGTGTGTGTGTGTGTGTGTGTGTGTGTGATCACCTCTCCTCCAATCTACAACAAAGTTATACTGTACCTGCTCATCGTGACAAGTGTGGTCATAGATCTATGGGCTCTACTTAAAGAGCTTTTGCTTCCCATAAGACAAAAGATAGATTTAAGCCCACTGAATCTGCTCTGCCATTCCATCATGGTAAAATTATTTTCCCTCTAAATCTCCTGCTCCTGCCTTCTCCCCATGACCTTTCACACCTTTACTGATCAACCTCTGCTTTAAATATTCCCCAGTGACTTGGCTGCCAAAGCCACATGCAGCATCAAATTCCAAAGATTCATTACCCTCTGGCTAAAGAAATTCTTCCTCATTCCTGTTCTAAAGGAAAGTCTTTGTACTTTGAAGATGTACCCTCTGGCCCTGGACTCTCAAAGTTCAAAGTAAATTTATTACCAAAGTACATATAAACTACCCTGAGATTCATTTTCTTGCAGGCATTCACAGTATGTACAAACAACCAATGTGTAAAACTCTGTGAATACAAGTCAAAACTAAATAATGATAGTAATAAATAACAACACACACAAAATGCTGGTGGAACACAGCAGGCCAGGCAGCATCTATAAGGAGAAGCGCTGTCGACGTTTTGGGCCGAGACCCTTCGTCAGGACTAACTGAAAGGAAAGATAGTAAGAGATTTGAAAGTACTGGGGGGAGGGGGAAATCCAAAAAGATAGGAGGAGACCGGTGGGGGTGGGGTGAAGCTAAGAGCTGGAAAGGTGATTGTCGAAAGTGATACAGAGCTGGAGAAGGGAAAGGATCATGGGACAGGAGACCTCGGGAGAAGGGGGGAGGGAGCACCAGAGGGAGATGGAGAACAGGCAAACAACTAAATATGTCAGGGATGGGGTAAGAAGGGGAGAAGGGGCATTAACGGAAGTTAGAGAAGTCAATGCCATCAGGTTGGAGGCTACCTAGCCGGTATATAAAGTGTTGTTCCTCCAACCTGAGTTTGGATTCATTTTGACAGTAGAGGAGGCTATGGATAGACATATCAGAATGAGAATGGGATGTGGAATTAAAATGTGTGGCTACTGGGAAATCCTGCTTTTTCTGGCGGACCGAGCGTAGGTGTTCAGCGAAATGGTCTCCCAGTCTGCGTCGGGTCTCACCAATATATAAAAGGCCACACCGGGAGCACCGGACGCAGTATACCACACCAGCCGACTCACAGGTGAAGTGTCGCCTCACCTGGAAGGACTGTCTGGGGCCCTGAATGGTGGTGAGGGAGGGGGTGTAAGGGCAGGTGTAGCACTTGTTCCGTTTACAAGGATAAGTGCCAGGAGGGAGATCGGTGGGAAGGGATGGGGGGGGGGATGAGTGGACAAGGGAGTTGCGTAGGGAGCGATCCCTGCAGAAAGCAGAAGGGGGGGGAGGGAAAAATGTGCTTGGTAGTGGGATCCCGTTGGAGGTGGCAGAAGTTACGGAGAATTATACATTGGACCTGGAGGCTGGTGGGGTGGTAGATAAGGACAAGGGGAACCCTATCCCGAGTGGGGTAGCGGTTGGATGGGGTGAGGGCAGATGTGCGGGAAATGGGAGAGATGCGTTTGAGAGCAGAGTTGATGGTGGACGAAGGGAAGCCCCTTTGTTTAAAAAAGGAAGACATCTCCTTCATCCTGGAAAGAAAAGCCTCATCCTGAGAGCAGATGCGACGGAGATGGAGGAATTGTGAGAAGGGGATAGCATTTTTGCAAGAGACAGGGTGGGAAGAGGAATAGTCCAGGTAGCTATGAGAGTCTGTAGGCTTATAGTAGATATCAGTAGATAGGCCGTCTCCAGAGATGGAGACAGAAAGATCAAGAAAGGGGAGGGAGGTGTCGGAAATGGACCAGGTAAACTTGAGGGCAGGGTGAAAGTTGGAGGCGAAGTTAATGAAGTCGACGAACTCAGCATGTGTGCAGGAGGTAGTGCCAATACATGGTCTTCGTATCGCGTCCCTGGCCCTGGCCGTTGATCTCGGCTGCCCCAGCAACCCAGGGCATATTGAAAATCCGGACTCCAGCACCATCAACGTGGGTTCCAACGGCTATGGACAGCTTCAAAGCGATTGTGCAAGCACCGACTGCGACTCCGGCCTTGAACTCCAGGCCGGGTCTTCACGTGCTGCAATTGTGACTCCCGTCTCCCCTTCCCCCACCACCACTCAACAATCCCCTCTCCCTCAGATCCCATCGTCAGCTCCTGGGCCCTCAGAGGCTCCATCTTCCTCTCACCCCAACCCTTCCCTCTCCACTGACACTACCAGCCTCCTCTGACTCCATCTCTCATCCGTGTCGGGTCTTCACCATTCCCTCCAACCTTCAACTCTTCTGAGGCAGAGCGCTCTGTCCTCAGTAAGGGCCTCAGCTTTGTCCTCAGTAAGGGTCTCAGCTCTGTCCTCAGTAAGAGCCTCAGCTCTGTCCCCAGTAAGGGTCTCAGCTCTGTCCTCAGTAAGGGTCTCAGCTTTGTCCTCAGTAAGGGTCTCAGCTCTGTCCTCAGTAAGAGCCTCAGCTCTGTCCCCAGTAAGGGTCTCAGCTCTGTCCTCAGTAAGGGCCTCAGCTTTGTCCTCAGTAAGGGCCTCAGCTCTGTCCTCAGTAAGGGTCTCAGCTCTGTCCTCAGTAAGGGTCTCAGCTCTGTCCTCAGTAAGGGTCTCAGCTCTGTCAGTAAGGGCCTCAGCTCTGTCAGTAAGGGCCTCAGCTCTGTCCTCAGTAAGGGTCTCAGCTTTGTCCCCAGTAAGGGCCTCAGCTTTGTCCCCAGTAAGGGTCTCAGCTCTGTCCCCAGTAAGGGTCTCAGCTCTGTCCTCAGTAAGGGTCTCAGCTCTGTCCCCAGTAAGGGTCTCAGCTCTGTCCTCAGTAAGGGTCTCAGCTCTGTCCCCAGTAAGGGTCTCAGCTCTGTCCTCAGTAAGGACCTCAGCTTTGTCCCCAGTAAGGGCCTCAGCTTTGTCCTCAGTAAGGGCCTTAGCTCTGTCCTCAGTAAGGGCATCAGCTCTGTCCTCAGTAAGGGCCTCAGCTCTGTCCTCAGTAAGGGCCTTAGCTCTGTCCACAGTAAGGGCATCAGCTCTGTCCCCAGTAAGGGCCTCAGCTCTGTCCTCAGTAAGGGCCTCAGCTCTGTCCCCAGTAAGGGTCTCAGCTCTGTCCCCAGTAAGGGCCTCAGCACTGTCCTCAGTAAGGGCCTCAGCTTTGTCCCCAGTAAGGGTCTCAGCTCTGTCCCCAGTAAGGGCCTCAGCTCTGTCCTCAGTAAGGGCCTCAGCTCTGTCCCCAGTAAGGGCCTCAGCTCTGTCCTCAGTAAGGGTCTCAGCTTTGTCCCCAGTAAGGGCCTCAGCTCTGTCCTCAGTAAGGGTCTCAGCTTTGTCCCCAGTAAGGGCCTCAGCTCTGTCCTCAGTAAGGGTCTCAGCTCTGTCCCCAGTAAGGGCCTCAGCTTTGTCCCCAGTAAGGGTCTCAGCTTTGTCCTCAGTAAGGGTCTCAGCTCTGTCCTCAGTAAGGGCCTCAGCACTGTCCCCAGTAAGGGCCTCAGCACTGTCCTCAGTAAGGGTCTCAGCTCTGTCCTCAGTAAGGGTCTCAGCTTTGTCCCCAGTAAGGGTCTCAGCTGTGTCCCCAGTAAGGGTCTCAGCTTTGTCCCCAGTAAGGGCCTCAGCTTTGTCCTCAGTAAGGGCCTTATCTTTGTCCACCTTTGCCCACACCTCAGTGAGTTCCGCGTACGCCATGACGCTGAACTCTTCTACTGCCGTCTCCATCTCTGAGCTTACTTCTTTGACAAGGACTCTTCTACCCCCACCGATGACCCCTTCTCCTGTCTTCAACCCTCCTCCTCTTCATGGACACCCCCTCTGGTCTTCTGCCTGCTCTGGATCTCTTTATTGCTAATTGCCAACGGGACATCAACCGTCTCGACTTCACCTGTTCCAATCCCAACCTCACTATAAAACCTGCTGATAAGAGGGGAGTTGTTGTTGTCTGGCGTACTGACCTCTACCTGGCCGAGGCACAGCGACAACTGTCTGATACCTCCTCTTATTTACCCCTTGATCATGATCCCACTAAGGAGCACCAGGCCATTGTCTCCTATACCATCACCAACCTTATCAGCTCTGGGGATCTCCCATCCACTGTCACCAACCTCATAGTACCCACACCCCGCACTTCCCGTTTCTACCTCCTACCCAAGATCCACAAACCTGCCTGTCCAGGTAGACCCATTGTCTCAGCTTGCTCCTGCCTCACTGAACTCATTTCTGCATACCTGGACACTGTCTTATCCCCCCTTGTTCAATCTCTTCCCACCTATGTTCGTGACACTTCTCATGCTTTGAATTTTTTCAATGATTTTAAGTTCACTGGCCCCCACCACCTTATGTTCACCACGGACGTCCAGTCCCTATATACCTCCATCCCCCACCGAGATAGTTTCGAAGCTCTTCGCTTTTTTTTGCATTCCAGACCTAACCAATTCCCCTCTACCACCACTCTCCTCCGTCTAGCCGAATTAGTTCTTACTCTCAATAATTTCTCCTTTGGCTCCTCCCACTTCCTCCAAACCAAGGGTGTAGCCATGGGCACCCGTATGGGTCCCAGTTATGCCTGCCTTTTTGTTGGCTTTGTGGAACAGTCCATGCTCCAAGTCTATAGGGGTATCCATCCCCCTCTTTTCCTTCGCTACATCGACGACTGCATTGGCGCTGCTTCTTGCACGCATGCTGAGCTCGTCGACTTCATTAACTTTGCCTCCAACTTTCACCCTGCCCTCAAATTTACCTGGTCCATTTCCGACACCTCCCTCCCCTTTCTTGACCTTTCTGTCTCCATCTCTGAAGACGGCCTATCTACTGATATCTACTATAAGCCTACAGACTCTCACAGCAACCCGGGCTATTCCTCTTCCCACCCTGTCTCTTGCAAAAATGCTATCCCCTTCTCACAATTCCTCTGTCTCTGCCGCATCTGCTCTCAGGATGAGACTTTTCATTCCAGGATGAAGGAGATGTCTTCCTTTTTTAAACAAAGGGGCTTCCCTTCGTCCACCATCAACTCTGCTCTCAAACGCATCTCTCCCATTTCCTGCACATCTGCCCTCACTCCAACCACCCGCCACCCCACTTGGGATAGGGTTCCCCTTGTCCTTACCTACCACGCCACCAGCCTCTGGGTCCAACGTATAATTCTCCGTAACTTCCGCCACCTCCAACAGGATCCCACTACCAAGCACATTTTTACCTCCCCCCCTCTTTCTGCTTTTCGCAGGGATCGCTCCCTACACGACTCCCTTATCCACTCATCCCCCCCCCCCCCCATCCCTTCCCACTGATCTCCCTCCTGGCACTTATCCTTGTAAACGGAACAAGTGCTACACTTTCCCTTACATCTCCTCCCTCACCACCATTCAGGGCCCCAGACAGTCCTTCCAGGAGAGGAGACACTTCACCTGTGAGTCAGCTGGTGTAGTATACTGCATCCGGTGCTCCCGGTGTGGCCTTTTATATATTGGTGAGACCCGACACAGACTGGGAGACTGTTTCGTGGAACACCTACGCTCGGTCCGCCAGAGAAAGCAGTATCTCCCAGTGGCCACACATTTTAATTCCACGTCCCATTCCCATTCTGATATGTCTATCCATGGCCTCCTCTACTGTCAAAATGAATCCAAACTCAGGTTGGAGGAACAACACCTTATATACCGACTGGGTAGCCTCCAACCCGATGGCATGAACATTGACTTCTCTAACTTCTGTCAATGCCTCTCCTCCCCTTCTTACCCCATCCCTGACATATTTAGTTGTTTGCCTGTTCTCCATCTCCCTCTGGTGCTCCTCCCCTCCCCCTTTCTTTCTCCCGAGGCCTCCCATCCCATGATCCTTTCCCTTCTCCAGCTCTGTATCACTTTCGCCAATCACCTTTCCAGCTCTTAGCCTCACTCCACCCCCTCCGGTCTTCTCCTATCATTTCGCGTTTCCCCCTCCCCCCACTGATGCACCATCAATAACTCACACTGAGACGTAAGGCGAGATATCGGCTTTTATTGACTGGAAGAAGGAACCAGGAGTGAGTGTCCATCATACTATGACCTGGAGACTGAAGCCGAGCGTCAGGCCTCAGATCGCCTTTATACAGGGGCCTGTGGGAGGAGCCACAGGAGCAGTCAGCAGGGGCGTGTCCAGACAGGCACATAGTTCACCACATTCACCCCCCCTTTGTTTGAAAGAGTCCCCATGTGGCGAAGATTCTTACAAGTCAAGTCTATCAGGTGGTCGAATCTGTCGCTGCGATCTACGTAGCACCGGCTGTGATCGCATGGATGCCGGCGACATTGGTGATTGCACAGGGGACGGAGGTTGTGCTTGTTCCTGCCCACTAGGCGCCGGTGATCCCTCACGCATGTGCGTGGTATAAATGCGTACGAAACGCCCGGTATACAAGTGTCGTGAGGAGTCTGTGTAGGGCCTGGTGAGTACGGTGTCACCTCTGGTGCAGGGTTCATAGTTACCGGAGAGCCTTCAGGGTAGTGGTCTGCTGCACCCGCGGGTGCCAGGTCGCGGATGGAGACCGTGTCCTCCCGCCCATCAGGTAAGACCACGTAAGCATACTGGGGGTTCGCATGTAGAAGGTGAACCCTCTCTACCAGCGGGGAGTATTTATTGCTCCTCACATGTTTCCGGAGCAGCACTGGCCCCGGGGACGTCAGCCAAACTGGCAGGGTGGTCCCAGTGACAGACTTCCTGGGAAAAGAGAATAGGCGTTCGTGAGGGGTGGCATTGGTGGACGTACATAACAGAGAGCGGATAGAGTGCAGTGCCTCAGGGAGGACCTCTTGCCATCGAGAGACCGGCAACCCTTTTGACTTAAGGGCTAAAAGTGTGGCCTTCCACACTGTGACATTCTCCCGCTCCACCTGGCCATTACCCCGGGGATTATAACTCGTGGTCCGACTGGTAGCAATGCCCCTAGCTAGCAAGTACTGGCGCAGCTCCTCACTCATAAAGGAGGACCCTCTATCGCTGTGGATATAGCAGGGATACCCGAACAGAGTGAAGAGCTGGCGCAGGGCTTTTATGACGGACGTGGCAGTGGTGTCGGGGCAGGGGATGGCAAAGGGGAACTGTGAGTACTCATCGATAACACTGAGAAAATAGACATTGCGATCAGTGGAGGGAAGGGGGCCCTTAAAGTCAGCACTCAGTCGTTCAAAAGGGCGGGTGGCCTTGACAAGTTGTGCCGTGTCAGGATGGTAGAAGTACGGTTTGCACTCAGCGCAAATTTGGCAGTCCCTGGTCATCATCCTGATGTCCTCCAGGGAGTATGGCAGGTTCCGAGCTTTCACAAAATGGTTAAATCAGGTGACCCCCGGATGGCAAAGTTGTGCATGAAGGGCGTACAGCTGGTCGAGCTGTGTGCTAGCACATGTTCCCCGGGATAGGGCATCAGGGGGCTCATTGAGTCTGCCAGGCCGGTACAGGATATCATAGGTGTAGGTGGAGAGTTCTATTCTCCACCGCAAAATCTTATCATTTTTGATTTTGCCCCGCTGTTGGTTGCTGAACAGGAACGCAACCGAGCGCTGGTCGGTCAGCAAGGTGAACCTTTTGCCAGCAAGATAGTGCCTCCAGTGCCTAACAGCCTCCACTATGGCCTGGGCTTCTTTCTCCACCGCGGAGTGCCGAATTTCGGAGCCTTGGAGGGTGCGAGAAAAGAATGCTACTGGTCTGCCTTCCTGATTGAGGGTAGCAGCCAGAGCAAAATCGGAGGCATCACACTCCACTTGGAAGGGAGCGGTCTCATCCACGGCATGCATCGTAGCTTTGGCAATGTCCGCTTTAATGCAGCTGAAGGCCGCGCGAGCCTCAGCAGAGAGGGGAAACGAGGTAGACTTGACCAGGGGGCGAGCCTTGTCTGCGTAATGGGGGACCCATTGGGCGTAATAGGAAAAAAAACCCAGGCACCGTCTGAGGGCCTTGAGAGTGGTGGGAAGAGGGAGTTCTAACAGGGGGGCGCATACGTTCGGGATCAGGGCCAATAACCCCGTTTTCCACGACATACCCAAGTATAGCAAGGCGGGTGGTTCCAAACACACACTTGTCCCTGTTATAAGTAAGGTTCAGAGCTGCGGCCACTTGGAGAAATCGTTGGAGGTTGGCATCGTGATCTGGCCTGTCGTGACCACAGATGGTGATGTTATCCAGATAGGGAAATGTGGCCTGCAGTTGGTACTGGTCCACCATCCGGTCCATTTCCCTCTGGAAGACAGAGACACCATTCGTGACACCGAAAGGGACGTGCAGGAAGTGATAGAGCCTGCCGCCCGCCTCGAAGGCAGTGTAGGGGCGGTCCTCTGGGCAGATGGGGAGCTGGTGATAAGCGGATTTCAGATCTATTGTCGAGTACACCTTGTACTGAGCAATCTGGTTGACCATATCCGCGATGCGGGGTAGGGGGTACGCATCAAGCTGCGTAAACCTATTGATGGTCTGGCTATAGTCCACCACCATCCTATTTTTCTGCCCAGTCCGAACAACAACCACCTGGGCCCTCCAAGGGCTTGAGCTTGGCTCAATGATCCCCTCCCTGAGCAGCCGCTGCACCTCCGATTTAATGAAGGCCCTGTCCCCCGCGCTGTACCTCCTGCTTTTAGTTGCCACAGGCTTACAGTCAGGGGTCAGGTTGGCGAACAGCGGTGGGGGAGGGATCTTGAGGGTGGAGAGGCTGCAAGTGGTGTCGGTAGCGCAGCTGTCGGCCTGGTTCTGGATGGGATGTGTGTGCCCGTGTGTGTGTGTGGTCAGTAGCGGGGAATGTGAAGAAGTCCCACAAAACTGAGGATTCCTGACAGTGAGTGGTGGGAGGGGCCCGTCATACACCATAGTCACACTTTCGAGATGGCTCTGGAAGTCCAGCCCCAATAGCACAGGGGCACACAGTTGAGGCATGACCAGTAGCTCAAAGTTCCGATACTCTGTGCCTTGCACCACCAATGTCACTACACAACCCGCCCGGATATCTGCGGACTGCGACCCAGAAGCCAAATGGAACCTCCGACTTACCGGCCGCGTTGCGAGTCCGCAGCGTTGCACTGTGTCCGGGTGAATAAAACTCCCAGTGCTGCCCGTGTCAAACAGGTATCTAGTCCTGTGCCCCTCCACCCGGATGTCCATCATGGACCTTGCAAGCTGGTGTGGGGCGCTTTGATCGAGGCTTACAGTGGCCAGAGTAGAATCGCCGTCGGGGTGCCCGGTCAGCATCAGAGGGTTGGGGGGCAGGGCGTGCTGACGTCAACAAAGATGGCTGCTCACATCCGGGGTACCCGGTCAGCATCGGAGGGTCGGGGGCGGGGCATGCTGACGTCGACAAAGATGGCCGCTCACATCCGGGGTGCCCGGTCAGCATTGGAGGGTCGGGGGCGGGGCGTGCTGACGTCGACAAAGATGGCCGCCCACATCCGGGCATGCAAGATGGCAGCCCCCACGTTTCACCCGCAGCGCTGCACTCTGCTCGAGATTGAGACTTACAGACCTTGGCGAAGTGGCCCCGCTTTCTGCAGCTGGAGCAGGTCGCTTCTCGCGCTGAACAGCGTTGTCGAGGGTGTTTTTTTATGGCCGCAGAAATAACACATGGGCTTCTGACGGGCCACAGCCGTGGTCAGGGTCGGGGAGCTCGTGGAATCGCGACTGGCAGCGGCGTTGGCGAATTCGCTCCCGGGAGCCGGCGGTGGCGGGGTCTGAGGTGTCCACGGAACCGGCGGGGAATCGCGCGACTGGACAGCGTCAGCATTATGCAGCACAGCTTCTAGAGCGTTGGCCGTCTCCATCGCCGAGCTTAAGGTAAGGTCGGCATTTTCCAGCAGCCGCTGGCGCATGTACACTGACCTCAGTCCTGTCACAAAGGCGTCTTGCACCAGCAGCTCCGCATGCTGTTCTGCCGTGAGCGTCTTGTAGTCGCAAGGTCGGACGAGTGTCTGTAGTGCTCGGAGAAACTCAGCGCACGATTCGCCAGGCCGCTGTTGCCGGGTAGCTAAACGATGTCTTGCGTAGACGGTGTTCACCGGCCGCAAGTACTGTCTTTTGAGGGCGTCCAGTGCCCCATCGTAGGTCGGCAGGTCCCGGATAATGGAGTAAACTTTGGGGGTGACCCTTGAGAGTAGGATTCTGTGCATAACGGCGGGTTCAGTTGCACGAACCTCCTCCAAGTACGATTGGAAGCATGCAAGCCAGTGTTCAAAAGTGAGAGCTGCGTCAGGGTCTTGAGGGTCCAAATCCAACCTTTCCGGACGCAAAACGGTTTCCATGTTTTAAAACTTCCAGTCAATAAAATTGATGCACCATCAATAACTCACACTGAGACGTAAGGCGAGATATCGGCTTTTATTGACTGGAAGAAGGAACCAGGAGTGAGTGACCATCATACTACGTCCTGGAGACTGAGGCCGAGCGTCAGGCCTCAGATCGCCTTTATACAGGGGCCTGTGGGAGGAGCCACAGGAGCAGTCAGCAGGGGCGTGGCCAGACAGGCACATAGTTCACCACACCCACTACTTTCAAATCTCTTACTATCTTTCCTTTCAGTTAGTCCTGACGAAGGGTCTTGATCTGAAACGTCGACAGTGCTTCTCCTTATAGGTGCTGCCTGGCCTGCTGTGTTCCACCAGCATTTTGTGTGTGTTGTTTGAATTTCCAGCATCTGCAGATTTCCCCATGTTTGCTGAGTAATAAATAAGACTGAGAACACGAGTTGTAGGGTCCTGGTAAGTGAGTCCATAGGGTGTGGAATCAGTTCAGTGTCAGGGTGAGTCAAGTTAGCCACGCTGGTTTAGTAGTCTGATGGTTGAGGGGTAATAGTCATTCCTGAAGCTAGTAATGTGGGAGCCATGGCTCGTGCAACTCCTTCCTGACAGCTGCAACGAGAGGAGAGCGTGGTCGGGATGCTGAGGGTCCGTCTTGATGGGTGCTGCTTTCTTGCGGCAGCACTCCTTGTAGATGTGCTCAAGGGTGGGGTGTTTTTTTCCCTGTGATGGACTGGGCTGTATTCACCACTTTCTTGCAGCCTTTCCCATCCAAGGGCATCAGTGTTTCCATACTGGGCTGTGATGCAGCCAGTCGGGACACTCTCCACTGTGCATCTCTAGAAGTTTGTAAAAGTTTTAGATGACATTCCAAAGCTGTGAAAATGTCTAAGGTATAGACACTGTTGTGTGTGCAGGTCCCTGGACAGATCCTCTGAAATGATAATGCCACCCAGTTTAAAGTTACTGACCCTCCCACTATTGGAAATATTCTCTTAATGTTCACTTCATCAAGGCCTTTCAATATTCGGTCTGTGGGTTTAAGTGATCCCCCACCCCCTCCATTCTTCTAAACTCCATCTAGAACAGGCCCAGAACTTAAATCGCTCCTCTTTAACCTTTTCATTTCTGGCATAATTCTCATGAACCTCCTCTGGACCTTGTCCAGCACATCCTTTCTTAGTTTCTTAGATAAGGGACGCAAAGCTGCTCACAATACTCCAAGTGTGGTCTGACTAATGCCTGATGAAGCCTCAGCATTACATCCTTGCTTTTGTATTCTAGTCCTCTGGGAAGGAATGCTGACATTGCATTTGCCATCCTGAACTCAACCTGCAAGTTAACCTGCACGAGGACTCCCAATTCCTTTGCACCTCTGATTTCCTGAAGTTGCTCCCCATTTAGAAAAGCGTTTATTCCTTCCACCAAAGTAAATGACCATCCATTTCCCTACACTGCATTCCGTCTGCCACTTCTTTGCCCATTCTCTTAATCTGCAGATTCTCTGCTTCCTCAATACTACCTGCCTCTCCACGTTTCCTTATATCATTCACAAACTTAGCTACAAAGCTATCAATTCAATCATCCAAGTCATTAATGCACAAAGTAGAGAATCCAACAGTAACCTCTGCAGAACACCACTAGTCACCAGCAAAGGTCCTCATTACTACTAATCCTTGCATCCTGCTAGTCTCCCTCAGCCTTCAACTCAACCTGAGAAACAGCCTCAAACCTTGATGGCCAAGATTAACCCTACAGATGAAGCAGTGTGTGGAAAGCTTTCAGCTTTCAGAAAAGGGAACTGAACGGCCTCCTTCGACCTTTACCAAAGCCACAGCAGGTTATATAATATGTGCCATTGCAGGAAGTAAGATTTGAGGTTGCATAACAGTGTGCATATTGGTACTTTACACAATACTAAAGCTAAATTTCAATTATTGCTTTAACTAATTTAAATTATTTTCATCACTTTCTTGACCCGAATGGGTTTTGGTTGGTGCTGGCAAGTTCTCAAGCTGAACACTAACTCTGAAGAAAGAATTGCGCAGGGTTTGCTTGGGTGAGAGCAAGACGGTTGTGTTGACAAAAGGGGAAAGGGTGATAGAAGGGGCATTTGCCACCAGATTTTAGTTGACTCAGCTTTCAACCATTCTGCAAGCCTCACCAGAAATGTGAGCTTGCTGTGCATCCCAGTCAGTTACATGCAGTGCACTTTCTTGTTCCCCTTTCTTGTCTGTCTTTAGTGCTTTCTCCCCCTCCTGCAGACGTTGCTGTTGTGTTGATTTGTTAGTTATGGGTCTGGTACGTACTGGGAGATATCTCTGGGAACAGATCACCTCGAGTGTGTCCATGACTTGCTTGCTCCTCATCTGTGGTCGTCTTGCGCACTGTAGCCGTTAGATGGTATAAAATTATGTCCTGACTTTGAGCAGGCGGCTGAAATGAGTAGGGGAGGTGGTGGGCATCTGGGCAGCCAGGAGCAAGGGCAGGGGTAGTGACGAGTCTCATTCATTGCCAAGGAAAATAATCATTCCCCATTCATGAGGGGCATAGATAAGGCGGATGGTCCCAGAATAGGAGTGTCTAAGGCTAGGGGGCTAAGGTTTAAGGCAAGATTTAGAGAGATCCTGAGGGACAGACTTTCACTCAGAGGGTGTATAGAACAAACTGCATGGTATGGTACAACCAGAGCATTTAAAAGACATCTAGACAGACACATGTGCCGGCCAGTGGTGCAGTGGCGCCCACACCAGACTACGAGGCCAGTGGTCCCGGGTTCGAAACCAGCCAGCTCCTTGCATGCTCTCCTTCCATGTTGGGTTGAGCGTCGAGCTGGCAACTTGCCCCCTTTAAAAAAACAGACAAATGCTAGGGAAACAGTAAGGTTGCCGCCCGATACGCCTCTAATGCGAAAAACAACAAATGAACAAGAGATGTTTGGATGGATAGGTTGAAATGCAGAGAAAAGGGGTTAATTCAGACTAATTGTTTGGTCAACATGGGTGAGTTGGGCGGAAAGACCAGTTCCTGTGTTGTATAACTCTCTGAATCTATCACTGTATTCCTGGGGCATGGATTGTGATAGGAATTTCCTACATTATCTCTCAGTCGTTGTGGAAGGTTGTTGACCAAGGCCCCTGACTGGTCTGGAATCAGAGCCAGGTTTAATGTCACCGGCATACGCCATGAATCTTGTTGTCTTTGCGGCAGCAGAACAATGCAATGGGTGATCATTGAGAGACGTGAATTACAGTAAGTGTGTACATTAAATAGTAACATTAAATAAATAGTGCAAAAATAGAAATAATAAAGTTGTGAGATAGTGTTCATGGGTTCACTGTCTATTCAGAGATTAGATGGCAGAGGGGGAGAATCATTGAGTGTGTGCCTTCACTCTTCTGTATCTCCTCCCTGATAGTAGCAATGAGATCAAGGCATGACCTGGGTGATTGGGGGGTCCTTAATGATGGATGCCATCTTTTTGAGGCATCGCTCCGTGAAGATGTCCAAGATACTCCTAAACCTAGTGCCAATGGTGGAGCTGACTATGCTTACAACTCATTGAAGTTTATTTTGTCCTGTGCAATAGCCCCTCACTCCCCATACCAGATGGTGATGCAGCCAGTTAGAATGTGCTCCACTGTACATCTGCAGAAATTTGCGAGTGTCTTTGGTGATAGACCAAATCTCCTAATGGAATATACCCGCTGTCGTGCCTTCCTGTAGCTGCATCGATATGTTGGGTCTAGAATAGATAGAGATCTCGACACCCAGGAACTTGAAATTGCTGACTCTCTCCACTTCTGATGTCTCTAGGAGTGTGTGTTCCTGTGCCTTACCCTTTCTGAAATCCACAATCAGTTCTTTGGTTTCACTGGTGTTGAGTGCAAAGTTGTTGTTGTGACACCACTCAATTAGCTGATCTATCTCACTCCTGAACTCACCTTTATCTCCAACTGAAATTCTGCCAATAATGGTTGTATCATCAGCAAATTCATGGATGGCATTTGAGCTGTGTCTGGCCACACTGACATGAGTGTAGAGAGAGTAGTTCAGTGGACTAAGCGCACATCCCTGAGGTGCGCCAGAGTTGACTGTCAGCGAGGTGAGGAGCCAGGGTTACGGTTGTGAGTAGCTGGTAACGTTCTGCAGGAAGGCAGAGCGCGTAAACCTGCGTTGTTTTTCTCCGTACACAGGCCTCGCTCTGGTAAACGTCGCACTTCATGCACCGACCACAAAGTGTTGCCAAATTTCCCACCTCATCCCGCAAGTATCCCGGAGAAAACAATCTGAGATCAGTAATGCTTCATGGCTACTGATAAAGTGTGAGTGCCTTGTCCTGGCCACGGGCCAACTTCTAGTAGACTGCCGAGCCCAGCTGTTGATGGGGAGGGGTGGGGTGAGGAATGGGCTGTGGGAGCTGCTTTGCCTCTGAAGTAGCTGGTGTTTAAACATGTTGAGAAAATTCATGCTCCACTCTGTGCATCCTGAATGTATCATGGTGTGCCCTGGCAATCTCGTAACCCAAGTGCAGAGGAAAGACAGACTCTGATGTAGAGACGGCGATGAGAATCTCTTCATAATAATTCCAAAAGAACATCAGCGGCTCGGCTGAGTGACACTGTGAGAAGTAACATTCTCAAAACTAGGACCCCGTGATTAGCTCTAATCAGGCATCCACTTAAATAATACAAGTAACACGGAATCCCCAAACCTATCAAAGTAAGCTTCACAACCTTGAACAGAAAGCACTAGGAGACCACATTACAAAGAGCGAGTCACTCGAGAAAAACACAAGGAACTCATAACGACTCTCGTTAAACAACAATTAACTAACTCAGATGCTCCAAAAACCTCAGAGCCTGATGCTGTCCAGAGCCCCGCACAGGCCCGAAGAGCTCATTACAGAATGGGAGGCATGGCAACCTGTGGGTCACCCCACTCTACTGACCAACTCTGAAGCTGCTGCTCTGGGAGAAACCGGAGTTGCTCATTCTGTTATGCTTGTCCCTGCCATTGACACGGTCCATCCCAGTTCCAAATAAAAACCTCTCAGATTACTGTCATGCTGCTGCAGCTCTTTTGGAGTTCCAAAGGGGGTTTGGAGGTCATACACAATTCCCTCTAAAGCTTACCTTCTAAACTCCAGAGTTTTGGAAGCTTTCTACCTCTCACCGTAACTATGTAAGTAGAGCTTTCACCAAGGACACAAAAGAAACCAGCAGCTATTGGTGTTCATACTTACTGATAACTCTCAAGTCATTGGGTATATGAAAATGGAGATTGATAGCTTCTTGATTAGTAATGGCATCAACGTAAAGTACATTTACTATCAAGCTATGTAGGCAGTTTACAACCCTGAGATTCGTCTTCCCACAGACAGCCACGAAACAAAGAAGCACCACAGAACATGTTGAAAGAAAAATTCAAACACCCAATGTGAAAAAAAGGAATAAATTGTGCAAACAGCAAAAAACACAGAATATAAAATGTCAAGCCACAGACTCAATTAAACAGTTATGCAATGTTTGGTTTAGTTCAGTTCATTCCAGATTAGCACTGCGTCACTCGCTGACTGCAGGCAATAGAACCAACACACACAAAATGCTGGTGGAACACAGCAGGCCAGGCAGCATCTATAAGGAGAAGCACTGTCGATGTTTCTGGCCGAGACCCTTTGTCAGGACCCAGTCCACTTTAATCAAAATCGCAAAAAATAACAAAAATCAAAAAGCAACCAGAAACACATATAACATGAACTGCAGAGTCCGATCCACAAACCATATCAATCAAACCTTGCCCAAGACCCAGGACTCTGGCAGCATCGAGGGAGAGGGAGAGGGAGGGAGGGAGAGAGAGAGATATCCATTGTAGGCACCTTCCTCTGACAACAGAGAGCAAGAGGGAGAGAGAGTGAGACTGGTCAAACATAAGCAGACGATGCTGAACACCTTCAGCTCTCGCCCTTGTTGATTTCAATGATGCTCGACACCTCAGTCAATGAGATCAGCAAGGAATGGAGCTGATCTTGGGCTCACACCCCAACACCAAACTTCTTATCCTCCAGGATGCACACTCCACTCCAAACCTCACCAAACTCCTTCGGAGACAGCAAAGCACCAGATTGCTCAATCGGCCAGAAAACATACCATCAAGATGTAAATCGCAGGTTCCAGCTGTAGCAGAATCATATTTGAAAGAAGAATGAGAAGTAAAAGAAATAGCTCTGTGAACTGTCTGAAGGATGTTGCCTTGGGTCGCATTGTCATCTTTTTCAACATTTACAGGAGTATAGGGTTGAGATGGAAAATAAATCAGGCATGATTGAATGGTGGAGCAGACTCAATGGGCCAAAGGGCCTAATTTTGCTCCTTCACCTGATGGTCTTATGGTCTAATATTTCAGCTCCCTCCTGTATTCCTCTCATTGACAACGTCCAGGACACCACGGACTTCTTTCTTCTCCTTCTTAGGTAGTCGCTTCAGGATCAAGAACAGCTCACTTCCAGTTTAGTTTTGTGGTTTCTGAGGTGACTGATGTGGGAACTGCAGACCCTGCCACAGATGAGGTCGGGCAGGGGTGAGTGGAGGGGTAACTTGCGAGCTGGTGTTCTCTTCATACTGCACATACAGGGATGTATGGCCCGAAGTTTCACAATATGTATGTTCCCCACTCTCTCCCATCACCTTTCACCCTCATACTGTAAATAACCTCCCAGTCCTCTTCCTCCCACTTCTCCATCACCCTCTCCTCAATTTGCCTTCCCCATTCACCCCTTTGATCTTCATGCCCTTTCCCCTCCCTCACTCCCACCCTGGCCCAAACTTAGTTCACTGTAACTTCTCTGCAGTTCCCCAGACTTCTCTCCACCTTGAGAGGGAGACTAACTTTCAGCCATACAATGCAAAGCCCTGTTTTTGCCTTGATGATAGCATTTTCCAAGACATTTGCAACACTACATCATCACCCCCACCCTCAGTAATCTGTACAGTGTATTGAGAATGTTACAGTTCATTCACAGGATGTGGGTATTGCTGATAAGACCAACATTTAATGCTATCCCCAAATACCCTTGAAATGAGTACTATTTTGCAGAACCACATTGCCAAAGTCAACGTGGAATTTGCAGTCATCTGCACAAGTACTCAAGTGCAATGAAGAACTTACTTGCAGCAACATTGCAGGCACATGACATCAGATAAGTAACACACACAGGAAAAAACATAAATATAAGTAAATTATACACAATTTTAGAATAAAGAATGCACTTAGAACAAAACAAAAACGAAGTGCATGGCAGCAATACATTTGGAACCACATTTGCCAAATGGCCTTCTCAAATGCTATACATTTCTGAATACTTACAATAAGGCTGCTGGATTTCCAAAGAATGTGCAAAATCAAATTTTTTGATGATTTGACAGTATCATTGTCACCATTTCCAAGAGTAAATTGTTAGTGTCATATCTTAATAGCAGTTTAGTTCCTCAATTAGGTTAATGAGATTTGAACTCTCTGTTATTGGAACTGCAATGCTGCTTTACTCTGTTGCCCGGTTTTCCTGAATGCAGGTCGGTGTTATTATTCAATTCAGGAATATTTTTCAAAAAAATGTTGGATTTGCAGCAGTGGTTTTCTAAAAGATATTGTACTTCCTTTCTGCAACCAAACATCTACCTATCTTTCTGACTGCACTATCTGCAAATGGACCTATCAAATCTTCCATTCACATCTAATGGTATTTTTAACTGTACATTATTGGCCTTGTCTCTGTGCCTGTTTTGGTGTAAATCCAGCTGGATAATATAAATGAATCCTTCCAGTCTCTGTCTGTTTACTTAATGTGATTCTGTCTCTGTCTAACTTTATGTATTTGGTACAGCTGTATTTAACTTCCTTGTCATCTTCTGGCTGCCCATTTACCATTCTGAACAACATTGCTTTACCTTTTCAATGATGGGGAACATCAATCTTATTTAATGGAAGTCTGTTTTTGTTTTGAATTTAATTTTGTTGTCCTGCAGTTTCGGATGGGTTTAGCCAAAACACGTCGATTCAAATATCTGCAGGGCAAAAGCAAACACATTTGTGGTTTTCAGCTTGCGATCTTCGTGATTTCTTATCAGTCAGTGTTCAATGCTTCATCAGCACCCTTGAGCAAGTATTAAAGAACTGTTTCTGTGCCTGGAGCATGTGGCTGTGAAGGGTGAATAATTATAAAACCCAAGGAAAAAGAGCACAGAATTAGAAACTTGCAATACATCTGTTTGGGTTTGAATTAAAATGGAGTAGCAACTTTACTGCCATGACCACTTTAGCCATTAACTGGTGTTGACTTTACCTTTCACTGATATCACAGGCAGCAGTTTGACCTAGCAAGCCATACTTGTATAACTAAAAAAGTGGTCATGGCAATAAAGTTGCTACTCCATTTTAATTCAAACTCAAACAGATGTATTGCAAGTTTCTAATTCTGTGCTCTTTCTCCTTGTGTTTTATAAGCATTCACCCTTCATAGCCACATGTTCCAGACACAGAAAGCAGGATCTCCCAGTGGCCACACATTTTAAGTCCACGTCCCACTCCCATTCTGATATGTCTATCCATGGCCTCCTCTACTGTCAAAATGAATCCAAACTCAGGTTGGAGGAACAACACCTTATATACCGGCTGGGTAGCCTCCAACCTGATGGCATGAACATTGACTTCTCTAACTTCCGTTAATGCCCCTCCTCCCCTTCTTACCCCATCCCTGACATATTTAGTTGTTTGCCTGTTCTCCATCTCCCTCTAGTGCTTCCCCCCCACCCTTTGTTTCTCCTGAGGCCTCCCGTCCCATGATCCTATCCCTTTTCCAGCTCTGTATCACTTTCGCCAATCACCTTTCCAGCTCTTAGCTTCATCCCAACCCCTCCGGTCTTCTCCTATCATTTTGCATTTCCCCCTCCCCCAACTACTTTCAAATCTCTTATTATCTTTCCTTTCAGTTAGTCCTGACGAAGGGTCTCGGCCCAAAACGTCGACAGTGCTGCTCCCTATAGATGCTGCCTGGCCTGCTGCGTTCCACCAGCATTTTGTGTGTGTTGTTTGTATTTCCAGCATCTGCAGATTTCCTCATGTTTGCTGACTAAAAATAAAGATGGCTAGCACTTTGCGATTATAATTTTTGTTTTTCTAGTCACCCTTTCAGTTACATGGGAAAGATGGCTGACTATGGATGAATGCAGACTCCCAATTTTCCACTGTAGTTCTGGAGGACTTGATGGATAAAACAAAGTGAAGGAAATAATTTTCCTTGCAGAGGAATCAGGAGACCTTCCAGAAGTGAACAAAATCCAAGTGAAAACTTCATCTCCACAGATATGGCCTGAGTGCCAAATGAGGCTCAAATCCCATCTGCTACCAACTGACCTATTACTCTAACATACCATGTCGAGGAGTGGGAAGAAACACTGAGTGTGGCTCTTCCAGATCCTGTACTTTCTCCCTGATGGATGTAACAAGAAGAGGGAATGTGCCGGACACTTGTCAAGAGACCGCCTCTTGATGGTGGGGTGGGTTGTGCCCATGATGGAAATATCTGTCTAAGACCCCCTGCAGCTTCTTGCGATCTTCTCCATTAGAGGCTCCATACTAGGCTCTGGTATAGCTCGAGGGTGGTTGCAATCTGGAACACCGAAGTACCTGGACTAGCAGCAAGGAATCGAAGGCTAATCAGAAGGTTGCTGCCTGATCGTATCCACTAATCAATGGAGCCACAGTGGGCCCTCTGGCTTAAGAACCAGACTTCTCCTGACCACGGCACTGCCTATGTAAAGTTTGCACATTCTCCCTGTGACAACGTGGATTTCCTCTGTGTCTCCATGTCCCAAAGATGTGTGGGTTGGCCACTGTAAAATCCTCCAAGAGCAGGAGCTCACAGCCTTTCCTATGCCATTAAGCAAGGGGTCTGTGGATCTCAGGTTGGGGAATTCAGTCCTAGAGTATTGGTGTGGGAAGTTGAAGAGGCTACGCCCGAGGTCAGCATTGAATCTGGATCTCGAGCACTGTGAGACAAAAGCTCTTCTATTTGCTAACTGATTAATGGATCTGCCCGGGGAAACACATCTGAGGCATTCAGAGGGCAAAGACCACCGATGCACAAAAGATTCAGGAACACCTGCCCATAACGATTCCTGCTGTGTGTGACTGGGCACCAAATCAATGGAGTTGTTAATTACAAGAAAAAACAGCATCGACCGTACCAGTCATGCCCCACTCTGTGGTGCTCGAAACAACATCCATGCTTTGAGGCAAATAGCTCAACGCTGGCCATAAAAGCGAGCCTCCCCCAAGTGAGCAGCTGCTGTCTATAACAGACACAAACCCCGTCAGGGGCCAGGCCAGACAACATCCCAGGCCGAGCACTCGGTAGTGCGCACACCAGCTCACCTACCTCTTCATGGGCATCTTCAACCAGCTCACCTACCTCTTCATGGGCATCTTCAACCAGCTCACCTACCTCTTCATGGGCATCTTCAACCAGCTCACCTACCTCTTCATGGGCATCTTCAACACTTCACTCATCCAGGCTGTTGTCACCACAGGCTTCAAAACAGCCACCATCATCCCTACACCGAAGAACTCGACACCTACACAACTAAATGACGACTGCCCGGTGGCCCTGACACCAAACATCCTGAAGTGCTTTAAACTGCTGGTAATCGTACACATTGAAAACTCCATTCCTGCCACCCTGGACACTCACCAAGATGCTCACTGACAGAACTGCTCCACCACAGAGGCCATAGCACCGGTCGTGCACCTGGCCCTGACAGAACTGCGCTAACACAGAGACCATAGCACCGGTCGTACACCTGGCCCTGACAGAACTGCTCTAAGACAGAGACCATAGCACCGGTCGTGCACCTGGCCCTGACAGAACTGCTCCACCACAGAGGCCATTGCACCGGTCGTGCACCTGGCCCTGACAGAACTGCTCTAAGACAGAGGCCATAGCACCGGTCGTGCACCTGGCCCTGACAGAACTGCGCTAACACAGAGACCATAGCACCGGTCGTGCACCTGGCCCTGACAGAACTGCTCTAAGACAGAGACCATAGCACCGGTCGTGCACCTGGCCCTGACAGAACTGCGCTACCACAGAGGCCATAGCACCGGTCATGCACCTGGCCCTGACAGAACTGCTCTAAGACAGAGGCCATTGCACCGGTCGTGCACCTGGCCCTGACAGAACTGCTCTAAGACAGAGACCATAGCACCGGTCGTGCACCTGGCCCTGACAGAACTGCTCTAAGACAGAGGCCATAGCACCGGTCGTGCACCTGGCCCTGACAGAACTGCTCTAAGACAGAGGCCATAGCACCGGTCGTGCACCTGGCCCTGACAGAACTGCTCCACCACAGAGGCCATAGCACCGGTCGTGCACCTGGCCCTGACAGAACTGCTCTAAGACAGAGGCCATAGCACCGGTCATGCACCTGGCCATGACAGAACTGCTCTAAGACAGAGGCCATAGCACCGGTCATGCAACTGGCCCTGACAGAACTGCTCTAAGACAGAGGCCATTGCACCGGTCGTGCAACTGGCCCTGACAGAACTGCTCCACCACAGCGGCCATAGCACCGGTCGTACACCTGGCCCTGACAGAACTGCTCCACCACAGAGGCCATAGCACCGGTCGTGCAACTGGCCCTGACAGAACTGCTCCACCACAGCGGCCATAGCACCGGTCGTACACCTGGCCCTGACAGAACTGCTCTAAGACAGAGGCCATAGCACCGGTCGTGCACCTGGCCCTGACAGAACTGCTCCACCACAGAGGCCATAGCACCGGTCGTGCACCTGGCCCTGACAGAACTGCTCCACCACAGAGGCCATAGCACCGGTCATGCACCTGGCCCTGACAGAACTGCGCTACCACAGAGGCCATAGCACCGGTCGTGCACCTGGCCTTGACAGAACTGCTCTAAGACAGAGGCCATTGCACCGGTCGTGCAACTGGCCCTGACAGAACTGCTCTACCACAGAGGACATTGCACCGGTCGTGCACCTGGCCCTGACAGAACTGCTCCACCACAGAGGACATTGCACCGGTCGTGCAACTGGCCCTGACAGAACTGCTCCACCACAGAGGCCATAGCACCGGTCATGCACCTGGCCCTGACAGAACTGCTCCACCACAGAGGCCAGAGCACCAGTCGTACACCTGGCCCTGATAGAACTGCTCTAAGACAGAGGCCATAGCACCGGTCGTGCACCTGGCCCTGACAGAACTGCTCTAAGACAGAGGCCATAGCACCGGTCGTGCACCTGGCCCTGACAGAACTGCTCTAAGACAGAGGCCATAGCACCGGTTGTGCACCTGGCCCTGACAGAACTGCTCCACCACAGAGTCCATAGCACCGGTCGTGCACCTGGACCTGACGGAACTGCTCTAAGACAGAATCCATAGCACCGGTCGTGCACCTGGCCCTGACAGAACTGCTCCACCACAGAGGCCATAGCACCGGTCGTGCAACTGGCCCTGACAGAACTGCTCCACCACAGAGGCCATAGCACCGGTCGTGCACCAGGCCCTGACAGAACTGCTCTAAGACAGAGGCCATCGCACCGGTCGTACACCTAGCTCTGACAGAAGTGCTCTAAGACAGAGGCCATAGCACCGGTCGTGCACCTGGCCCTGACAGAACTGCTCTAAGACAGAGGCCATAGCACCGGTCGTGCACCTGCCCCTGACAGAACTGCTCTAAGACAGAGGCCATAGCACTGGTCGTGCACCTGCCCCTGACAGAACTGCTCTAAGACAGAGGCCATAGCACCGGTCGTGCACCTGCCCTGACAGAACTGCTCTAAGACAGAGGCCATAGCACCGGTCGTGCACCTGGCCCTGACAGAACTGCTCCACCACAGAGGCCATAGCACCGGTCGTGCACCTGGCCCTGACAGAACTGCTCTAAGACAGAGGCCATAGCACCGGTCGTGCACCTGGCCCAGACAGAACTGCTCCACCACAGAGGCCATAGCACCGGTCGTGCACCTGGCCCTGACAGAACTGCTCTAAGACAGAGGCCATAGCACCGGTCGTGCACCTGGCCCTGACAGAACTGCTCTAAGACAGAGGCCATAGCACCGGTCGTGCACCTGGCCCTGACAGAACTGCTCCACCACAGAGGACATAGCACCGGTCATGCACCTGGCCCTGACAAAACTGCTCTACCATAGAGGCCATAGCGCCGGTCGTGCACCTGGCCCTGACAGAACTGCTGTAAGACAGAGGCCATAGCACCGGTCGTGCACCTGCCCCTGACAGAACTGCTCTAAGACAGAGGCCATAGCACCGGTCATGCACCTGGCCCTGACACACCTGGAAAACAAGGACACTAATGTCAGAACACTGTTTCTGGATTTCAGTTCGGCACACATCATTACAGGCCTTGGTGTGCAAACACTTAGTCCTTGATTTAAATGCACCACTGTGCAACTGGGTAGTCAGAACTGCCTAACATGTCACCAGTTCTGGACTACCCACCATCAAGAACATATGATGGGGAATGGTGCTGGAAAAGGGCAGATCCCACCCTACCGTCCCACTCAGTGACTGTTTGCCCCACTTCCATCAGGGAGAAGTCTACGTAGTATTCACATTAGGACCACCAGACTCAAAAACATTTACTCTCCCCAAGCAGTAAGGCAGCAATAAAGAAGGTTAGGTTTCATTAGGAGATTGAAGAGATTTGGCTTGTCAACTAAAGCACTCAAAAACTTGTACAAATGTACCATGAGAGCATTCTGACTGGCTGCTTGATGATCGGGGATGGGGCTGCTGCTCAAGATCGAAATAAGTTGCAGCAACGTGTAAGATTAGTCCGCTCCATCAAGGGTATTAGCCTCCATAGTAGCCCAGACATCTTCAAGGAGTGCTACCTTCGAAAGGTGGCATCCATCATTAAGGATCTCCAGCACCCAGGGCACACCCTCTTCATTCTGTTACTGCCAGGACAGAGGTACAGAAGCCTGAAGGCACACACTCAGCTATTCAAGAACAGCTTCTTCCCCTCTGCCATCGGACCCTTAAATGGATATTGAACATTACTACTTCTTGTTTTTGTTTGCACTACTTACTTTAACTTGACTATTTACCAGACACATACTCAATCTAAATCAGTTTTTTTCTCCATGTTTAATTATTATATTTTGCATTGTACTGCTGGTGTAAAATTAACAGATATGCCCGTGCTCTGATTCTGATCAACACCTCCACCCACTAACCCAGCCCTCCACACCACGACTTTATCATTTCCTATCAGTCACTTTATGTACAGACACTCATTTTTGGACATACAATCAATTGACATATATAAGCGTTCTTATGCATTTATATTTATTGTGTTTTTATTTTTATTGTGTTCTTTATCTTATTGTGTTTATTTTTGTGCTGCATGGGATCTGGAGCAGCAATTATTTCATCTCCTTTACACTTGTGTATTGGAAATGACATTAAACAACATGATTCTTGTGAAAGCAGGGATTCTAAAAAAATAAAGTAGGAATAGTTTAAAAGGTTGATAGTTGGTGTGGATTCAATGGGCTGAATGGCCGGTTTCTGTGCTGTATCTCTGTACAGCTGTACAGCTCTAAGTTGTGGAGGACATCACACACTATATCCCCTTTTGGATTGGACCTTACAAAGTGCTTGTTCCAGCCAGAAGTAAACTGCTGGAAGCACCATGTTTCATGATATTCCAAGCAGCCATGTTTTTTCTCTTCGGAGGACTGGCCATTTCAGGGACACATTAGCAGTAAGGCATTCAGAAAAGGACCGCTCCTGGGCACCATGCTTTGATGACTAGTGAGCCTTCCCGTATACAGAACTGTGTAAAAGTTTTAGGCACACCTACAGTATACAGCCAGGGGGCCTAGGACTGTATTTGTCAACACCGTGTGCAGAGTGAGTTGGTAAATCCGGCAGGAGCAAAAGATGCTGGGAATGGTGAGGATGGAGCATTGTAGGAGGGGTGTGGGACAGGTGGCAGCAGAGTGCCAGGGGCAGGGCATGGTCCGGGTGCAGACAAACCCAGCCCTGAGACACCAGGCAAGGCCACTTGATTCCAAACCATTGGCTTATTGACTCTCTGGTGCTTCCTGCTCCCTCCTCCTTTCCCCAGCCATGGGTCCCCTATCCTTGGCCCCTTCTTGCACACAGTCCACAACAGGCACAAATATCGGAACCACTCACATGTGTAATGATTCGTTTCTTGTGGCAGCAGTACAGTGCAATGTATGAAATTAATACAGTCCTGTGCTAAGACTTTTCCACGGTACAGTATCTTCACCTCCTCGGGTCATTACAGTTGTTGACTCACTACAGACTATGAAAATCTCGTGTCGATTTGGGCAAGATAGTGCATTTGATGATTGCTCCTTTAATTGCAGACTGTTTTAATTCCCTGATGACACACCAGCTTCCAAATACTGAATGTTCCCAGGACCAGCCTGGAGGCAACAAAAAGCATAAAAGGTGGTGATTACAGATTCCCCCAGCACAAAGGCCATCCTAGCTGCACTGGTGTGGCTACAGATTCCCCCAGCACAAAGGCCGTCCTAGCTGCACTGGTGTGGCTACAGATTTCACCAGCACAAAGGCCGTTCTGGCTGCACTGGTGTGGCTACAGATTTCACCAGCACAAAGGCCGTCCTAGCTGCACTGGTGTGGCTACAGATTCCCGCAGCACAAAGGCCGTCCTAGCTGCACTGGTGTGGCTACAGATTTCCCCAGCACAAAGGCCGTCCTAGCTGCACTGGTGTGATTACAGCTTTCCCCAGCACAAAGGCCGTTCTGGCTGCACTGGTGTGGCTACAGATTTCCCCAGCACAAAGGACGTTCTGGCTGCACTGGTGTGGCTACAGATTCCCCCAGCACAAAGGCCGTCCTAGCTGCACTGGTGTGATTACAGATTCCCGCAGCACAAAGGCCATTCTGGCTGCACTGGTGTGATTACAGATTCCCCCAGCACAAAGGCCGTTCTGGCTGCACTGGTGTGGCTACAGATTCCCGCAGCACAAAGGCTGTTCTGGCTGCACTGGTGTGGCTACAGATTCCCGCAGCACAAAGGCCGTTCTGGCTGCACTGGTGTGACTACAGATTCCCCCAGCACAAAGGCCGTTCTGGCTGCACTGGTGTGATTACAGATTCCCGCAGCACAAAGGCCGTTCTGGCTGCACTGGTGTGATTACAGATTCCCCCAGCACAAAGGCCGTTCTGGCTGCACTGGTGTGATTACAGATTCCCCCAGCACAAAGGCCGTTCTGGCTGCACTGGTGTGATTACAGATTCCCCCAGCACAAAGGCCGTTCTGGCTGCACTGGTGTGATTACAGATTCCCGCAGCACAAAGGCCGTTCTGGCTGCACTGGTGTGATTACAGATTCCCGCAGCACAAAGGCCGTTCTGGCTGCACTGGTGTGATTACAGATTCCCGCAGCACAAAGGCCGTCCTAGCTGCACTGGTGTGACTACAGATTTCCCCAGCACAAAGGCCGTTCTGGCTGCACTGGTGTGGCTACAGATTCCCCCAGCACAAAGGCCGTTCTGGCTGCACTGGTGTGACTCCAGATTCCCCCAGCACAAAGGCCGTTCTGGCTGCACTGGTGTGACTACAGATTCCCCCAGCACAAAGGCCGTTCTGGCTGCACTGGTGTGACTACAGATTCCCCCAGCACAAAGGCCGTTCTGGCTGCACTGATGGTGACTACAGATTCCCCCAGCACAAAGGCCGTCCTAGCTGCACTGGTGTGATTACAGATTTCCCCAGCGCAAAGGCCGTTCTGGCTGCACTGGTGTGGCTACAGATTTCCCCAGCACAAAGGCCGTCCTAGCTGCACTGGTGTGATTACAGATTCCCCCAGCACAAAGGCCGTCCTAGCTGCACTGGTGTGACTACAGATTCCCCCAGCACAAAGGCCGTTCTGGCTGCACTGTTGTGACTCCAGATTCCCCCAGCACAAAGGCCGTTCTGGCTGCACTGGTGTGATTACAGATTCCCCCAGCACAAAGTCCATTCTGGCTGCACTGGTGTGACTACAGATTCCCCCAGCACAAAGGCCGTTCTGGCTGCACTGATGGTGACTACAGATTCCCCCAGCACAAAGGCCGTCCTAGCTGCACTGGTGTGATTACAGACTTCCCCAGCACAAAGGCCGTTCTGGCTGCACTGGTGTGACTCCAGATTCCCCCAGCACAAAGGCCATCCTAGCTGCACTGGTGTGATTACAGATTTCCCCAGCACAAAGGCCGTTCTGGGTGCACTGGTGTGACTCCAGATTCCCCCAGCACAAAGGCATTCCTAGCTGCACTGGTGTGACTACAGATTCCCCCAGCACAAAGGCCGTTCTGGCTGCACTGGTGTGATTACAGATTCCCCCAGCACAAAGGCCGTCCTAGCTGCACTGGTGTGACTACAGATTCCCCCAGCACAAAGGCTGTTCTGGCTGCACTGGTGTGATTACAGATTCCCCCAGCACAAAGGCCGTTCTGGCTGCACTGGTGTGATTACAGATTCCCCCAGCACAAAGGCCGTTCTGGCTGCACTGGTGGTGTGACTACAGATTCCCTCAGCACAAAGGCCGTTCTGGCTGCACTGGTGGTGTGACTACAGATTCCCTCAGCACAAAGGCCGTTCTGGCTGCACTGGTGTGATTACAGATTCCCCCAGCACAAAGGCCGTCTGGCTGCACTGGTGGTGTGACTACAGATTCCCCCAGCACAAAGGCTGTTCTGGCCTTGTTCAGGAGCTGCTGCGCGTGACAGATCACCATCAGAATGTATTTGTGTTCAGGTGAATATAGGAAACTTCTCCTGAAAGGCTTTATATATGGACATTTCTTACCTGCTGCCTTACATTTCCCCACTAAACTAGCAATATCTTCAAAGTAATTAAAGTAATTGCATAATACCTATCCTTCCCTTCTAGAAACCCTATTAGTGCCTTTTCAATCTGAGCGCTAATTCAAGATGTCTCTGATTTACCTGGTTCAATCTGCCCCTCATTGTTAACCACTAATCATCTACTTTCCCTGTCTCACCCTCCGCACCCCCACCTCTTTACACTGCTCATTTCTCCTCTCCACTCTGGGTCCTGATAAAGAGGTTTGACTTGAAACATCGGCATTTAGACGATAAGACCCCAAGTAACAGGAGCTGAATTAGTCCATTTGGTCCTTGGATTCTGCTCCGGCATTTCATCATGGCTGGTCCATTTCCCTCTCAACCCCATTCACCTGCCTTCTCCCTGTTGTCCTTCATGCCCTGACTAATCAACAATCTAGCAACCTCTACCTTAAATACACCCGATGACTTGGCCTCCACAGCTGCCTGTGGCAATGAATCGCACAGATTCACCTCTCTCTGGCTGAAGAAGTTCCTACTCGTTCTAAATGGCTGTCTCTCTACCCTGAGGCTGTGCCCACTGGTCCCACAACCCATGGGAAACATCCCCCACCTCCACTCTATTGAAGCCTTTGAACATTCGATAGGTTTCAATGAGAACCCCCCCCCCCCCCATTTCCTCGCCCGCTACAGCCTGCCAAGCTCCTCCAGTGGATCGGTATCTCTGATTTATTTCTAGCACCTATCATATTGATTTGCATTGGGGTCAGTTTGGTGTGGAGTTCAAATTATATTTATTATCAATGTGCATATATATCATCATATTCAACCCACAGATACACTTTCTTCTGTCCTTAATAGAATAGTGACCGTAACAGAATCATTGGAAGAACACATCAACTTGAGCGTCCAACCAGTGTGTAAAGACAACAAACTGCAAATACAAAAAAGAAAGAAACAATAAATAAATAAACAAACAAACAAACAATAAATTTTGAGAACATGAGATAAAGAGTCCTTGAAAGTGAGTTGGTAGGTTGTGGGGACGTTTCAGTGATAGGGTGAGTGAAGTTAACATAGAACATAGACAAAGGAATCTGCAGTTCATTACAGGCCTCTGGGCCCACAATGTTGTGTCAACCCTGTAATCTCTAGAAATGACGCAAAATTTCCCTATCAGATAGCCCTCTACTTTTCTCAGCTCCATGTACCTATCTAAGAGTCTCTTAAAAGACCCTACTGTATCTGTCTCTACCACCTGTGCTGGCAATGCATTCCACGCACCCACCTCTCTCTATGTGAAAAACTTACCTCTGATATCCCCCTTTTACCTACTTCCAAGCACCTTAAAACTATGCCTCCTCGTGTTAGCCATTTCAGCCCTGGGAAAAAGCCTCTGGCTCTCCACATGATCAAAGCCTCTCATCATCTTATACACCTCTGTCAGGTTACCTTTCGTCCTCCGTCACTCCAAGGAGAAAAGGCCAGGTTCACTCACCCTATTCTCATAAGGCACGCTCCCCAATCCAGGCAACATCCTTGTAAATCTCCTCTGCACTCTCTCAATAGTATCCACCTCCTTCCTGTGGTGAGGTGAACTGAGCACAGTACTCCAAGTGGGGTCCGACCAAATCTTATATAGCTGTAACGTTACCTCCCCGACTTTTGAACTCAGTCTCACCGTTGAAGAAGATTGTCACACCATATTCCTTCTTAACAACACTGTCAGTCTGTATGGCAACTTTGAGTGTCCGATGGATATGGACGCCAAGATCTCTGAGATCCTCTGTACTGCCGAGAGTCTTACCATTTATATTATATTCTGTTTTCATATTTGACCTACCAAAATGAACCATTTCACACTTATCTGAGCTGAACTCCATCTGCCACTTTTCAGCCCAGTTCTGCATCCTATCGATGTCCTGCTGTAACCTCTGACAACTCTCCAGACTATCCACGACACCCCCAACTTTTGTGTCATCAGCAAACTTACTAACCCACACTTCTACTTCCTTATCCAGGGCATTTATAAAAATCACAAAGAGGAGGGGTCACAGAACAGATCCCCGCAGAACACCACCAGTCACCGACCTCCATGCAGAATACAAACCATCCACAAACACTCTTTGCCCTTCTATGGGCAAGTACAGCCTCTCCTCTAGTTGGCTTGTCTACATATTGCATCAGGAAACCTTCCTAAACACACCTAACAAACTCCACCCTTTTTCTCCTCTGGTTCAAGAGCCTGATGATTGAGGGTTAATAACGATTCCTGAACCTGATGTTGTGAGTCCTGAGACTCCTGTACCTTCTCCCTGATGGCAGCAGCAAGAAGAGAGCTTGTCCTGTGGTGAGAGTCCCTGATGGTGGATGTTGCTTTCCTGCGTTTCATCTAGATTTGTGTAGCTACCATTACCGAACAAGCTTCACGTGACGTCTTAATTGTGAACTTTGTACCTGACAAATGTATAAGTGAGTAAAAATAAAGTTATTTTGAAGCAGTATGCTAGGAGAGAGGTGAGAAATAAACATTTCTAAGGAAATGGTAATAGAAAAGTGGAATATATGACCAATAAGGGACCTGACGCAAGAGATATATTTAAGCACAAAAAAGCTGATTGAATACTGGGAGAAAGGTTTAAGCATTATGTTTGAGCTGTTCTTTCATAGGGAGGGTTCTAACAAAAGGCTGGGTCAGGATGAGTGTAGCTGCTCATTGATTAAAGGAGGGGAGGGAACTGTCAACTTCCCCTACCTATCATCACCTAGGTGACCATTACACACAGAGACTCTTTTCCTTTTGATTGAAACCAAAGGAAAGCCAACCCAATGAACCAGCCAATCTGTTTCCTGCTGCTGGGTTTCTGCAAGAAGAACCATTCCCCCACCTCACTCCTTCCCCCCACCCAAAAAAAAGGTTTGTCTCTCTTGTGAGGACAATCTCTTCCTATTCTCAACATAAACTTTTTTTATTTAATGCTCATTAGGTTTGGATTTTAAAGACATATTGTCAAAGGTCACAACAGGCTGTGGTAAATAACATTCACCCTGCTGCGGGTTAATATTACAACACATTACTGAGGGTTTTGAATTACAGTCTAATCCTACACCGAAATAGATCAAATGTCCAAGCCGCACTCTGCGAAACATAAGAGTTCAGCACAGAATGTACGGTGATGTTGGCTCTCTTACTGAGCATGGATAATCTTGACGTGAGCTTCCATGCCATGTAGCAGACTTGTTAACCACATGACAGCCAAGGTCACACCAAAAGAAATTAGGATTTTTCTTTTGAGTAGTGACAGATAGCAACAGAAATCATGTTGAAAATATCTCACCCAGGGTTATTCTTGTTCCATGATCTGTATTTCGAGAGCATCTTTTCTGACTTTTGTGTGTCTCAAAGTGTATTACAGTTGATTAAGTGTTTTAAGATCTTGTTGCACTGTAGGAAACCCAGAGGTTAGCTTGCACACAGCAAGACAAAGTGTAGTGAGAATAACTGGATAATCCATTTTGTGTTTTGGCTGAGCAAAGAATATTGACTGTAATTACATCGGAGAACACCATGTTGTTCTGCAGGACAATCTCATGGAATCGTTTATACAATCCGAGAGTTTCATGTCTGAAAAAAAGGTAATCCCAATGCTGCAGTACTGCCAGAGCCCTGTGCTAAAATATATGGGTAGATTGTGAGCTTTACTTTTCGGAACAGAGGTTGATCTACAACCATCTGACTTGGTGGCAAGACACTAACAGATAGAGTGTGACATTCAGGAAGCAGCTGATTAATCAAATGTGGTCAGCAACATTAATGGCCAATGAGATGAAATGGGGGAGACAGATCTCCAGTGGATTAAAGGGGACACTGGATATCCTGGTGGCAGAGGAGAGAATGAACACTGCGACAAGAGAGAAGGTGCATGGAATGGGCCTTTGTGGTTTTGACAGAAGAGGGTAATGCAATTGGCTTGACTGAACCAAAACTGATACACGATCGTTGTATCTAGTGTGTGCCAGCTGTACTTGCACTGGTATCTATCTGATCTCAGGAAAAGAAGGTGGGTTGCTGATGAGGAGAAGCAGCTTCTTCCCCTCTGCCATTTAATTTCTGAATGGCCATTGAAACCAGGAACACTACCTCGCTACTTATTATTCCTGTTTTTGTGCAATTTATTTAATTTAACTATTTGATATACATATATATATATATTCCCTGTAGTTCACAGTTTATCCCGATACTATCGTGTGTTGCATTGTACTGCTGACACAAAGTTAACAAATTTGACAACACATGCTGGTGATATCAAACCTGACTCTGACTCTGATTCTTCACACGCTGGAAATACAGAGCACTACAATCCTGTTACAATACAGAGCCCTGACCAAGGTTCTCGGCCCAAAACCTCAACTGTTTATCCCCATCCATTGATGCTACCTGGCCTGCTGAGTTCTTCCAGTGCATTGAGTGTATTGTTAATGGGAGTTTAGCAGGGATAAATATCAGAGGCTAATTGATGTGCTGAAAAAAATGGCTGACATGCTGGAGCACTTTATCAAAATGACCATGGCCAAAACTTTGGACAACTACTCCCAATCTAACCCCCAAAGCCCTGTTCCCCTTCTAAATGGTTTTGATTCTCTTCCATCTCCCTGTGCAAAGTAATCTCTCTCCCTTGCGAGCCCAGCCCTCCACTGCCTCTGCGATGTCAGTGCAAAAGGAGGGAAGGCCTTTGGCCTTCTATTGAACAAAACACCTCGGGCCTCACAATGGCCAGACACGCACTTTTCCCACATTCCTCACTTGTGCCGTATGGATGATGGGAAGACTTTTAGGGAATCAATGGATGTGCCACTCAGAAAATGCCCAATCTTTATATTCCCCAGGTTGTATGGCTGGTTCAAGTTTCTGTAGGTAGTGACCCAGAATGCTAACGATGTGGAACTCAGCAATAGGAAAGGTAGTTTAGGAAAGATCATTATTTGCTTCTAAAGCGTCAATGTTCTTTGCCATTGTAGAACCATGGCCATTCTGTTTGTATTCCTGATTGCACCCTCCATAGTCTTTCACACTCTTACTTATCCAGAACCTCTTTATTACTGCTTTTAAGGGTGCAGAGGAGATTTACAAGGATGTTGCCTGGATTGGGGAGCATGCCTTATGAAAACAGGTTGAGTGAACTCAGCCTTTTCTCCTTGGAGGGAAGGAGGATGAGAGGTGACCTGATAGAGGTGTATAAGATGATGAGAGGCATTGATCGTGTGGATAGTCAGAGGTTTTTTCCCAGGGCTGAAATAGTTGCCACAAGAGGGCACAGGTTTAAGGTGCTGGGGAGTAGGAATAGAGGAGATGTCAGGGGTAAGTTCTTTACGCAGAGAGTGGTGAGTGTGTGAAATGGGCTGCCAGCAATGGTGGTGGAGGCGGATACAATAGATTCTTTTAAGATGCTTTTAGATAGGTACATGGAGCTTAGTAAAATAGAGGGCTATAGGTAATCCTAGTAATTTCTGAGGTAGGGACATGGTCGGCACAACTTTGTGGGCCGAAGAGCCTGTATTGAGCCGTACGCTTTCTATGTTTCCATGTTTAAAATATCTAAAATTACTCCTTGCACCTTCCTCTGAGATGAGAGTTGTAAATAGTCACGACCCACCGGGATGAAACGTTTCTCTGGAGGGAGACAAGAGTGTGGATAAAAGCCATTCAGCCAAATGACTCTGCAATTGCCATCAACCACCCATTTTACTTTAATCCCATTTTTATTCTCCCTTGTATTCTCATTGGGTTGCTGGGGTGGAGATACGTCTCTACCAAAGGAGGTGTAAGGTGTTTCTTCTCTCCACTAGCCTGCAGGTCACCCTGGGGCAAGGTGTAGCACCTGCTTAGCCCTCTGATCAGTCATGTGAAGCCATGGGAGCAGATGGTGGATGGTTGTACAAGCAGCTGGTGCATATCTCAAGCCCTAGTTATGCAACCACTGATGCCAGGCAGACCATCTCTGATGATCATTGATAACGGCTGGGGTCACCCGTCTTGTAAAGACACTGCCCAGAGGAGGGCAATGGCAAACCACTTCTGTAGAAAAGTTTGCCAAGAACAATCATGGTTGCCCACATCATACAACAAACATTTTCATCAGCTTCCCCTCGATTCAATCACTCACTTACCCATGGGGGGTTAGGGGGGAAGGGTTGGGGGACTTACAGTGGCCAATTTACCTGCCCACGTGTGCACCTTTGACATGTGGGAGGAAAACGGAGCAGCTATAAAATAACACAAACAGTTACAGAGAGAGTGTGTCAACTCCACATGAGGGAGGATTGAACGGGGTCACTTCAGAATCAGAATCCGGTTTAATATCACTGGCACATGTCGTGAAATTTGTTGTAATGCGGCAGCAGTACATTGCAATACATGATAATAAAAACTGTGAATTACAGCAAGCTATCACCTATTCTTACAGTACAAAGTGTGTGTGTGTATATATAAAACCCCTTGTCCCTTAACTTGCCAGTTCACTTTAACCAACTCTTCTTTCATGTCCCCATTATTTCCTTTATTTAAGTTTATAATACTAGCTTTGGGTTCCTTTCTCTCTCCCTCAATCTGAATTTATAATTCAGTCATATTAAGATCTCAGCAACCTAGGAGCATTTTCAGCATAAGATCATTAATACTACAGTACCTCATTACTCAATACTACATCCAGTACAGTATGGCTTGCTCTCTGGCTCCCCAAACCATCCTGAAAACCTGTTTTCTTCTGGTCTACCTGCAGATTAAAAAGAAGACACATTATCACTATACCTGCGGAGTTCCCCCAGCACTTTGTGTATTGCTTCAGATTCCAAAATCTGCAGTCCCTTACCACTGCGACTTTCTGACAGTCACTCGCTATTTCAGGGGATGTCGAACGCATTGCAACTCTGCTGTTCCAGGGCCCCACGTGAAATACTTTAGTGCCTGTAATGGTCAATTTGGTGCAAACTGGTTGCAGCTTTTATTGCAGGACAACAAACATGTTTTGCAAATGTTGCAGGCCCATGAGGTTGACTATAAGTGAAGTGAAAATTTAAAAAAAAACACAACTGTTGGAAATCTAAATTCAGACAGAAGATGCTGGAAATGCTCTGTACGGGAGGTTATATCTGTGGGAAGAGGTGACCCGACCTGCTGCGTATTCCCGACATTTCTTTGCTTTTTAGTTTAGAGGTTGTCTGTAGATGATGCATCTGCACTATAACTTCCCACCAGCGGACAGAAGCCCTTGAGCAGAGGACATCAATATCCTGGGAAGTTTTGAGGACTGCTTAGTAAATTTTATTTGGATAGGAGCAACAAGGGATATCCCATTGATTTGTTGTGTTCTGGCCTGGGATTAGAAGCTTGTGTGTTTGTCCCACTTGACCTCAAATCCCAAGCATGCACTAGTGTGTGGCAGCACCGCTTGACGTACATGTAATGCAGAAAAGCTGTCTTCTCCCTGAGCTGGACATATAATGATCCACTGCAACATTTCAAAAGGTTTTAGGGAATTATCCTCAGGCTCGTAATGCATGTCAGTCTCTCAATCAAATCACAAATATAAAACAAGTTTGATTTGCTACATATTTCCAAAGTGAAACAACGACCACAGTTCAAAAATGATTTAAGAAAAGCTTGAAATTACCAACAGCTCTCCCACCTCAATATACTGGCCTCTCTCTGCACTCTCAGCCAGACTCATGGATCAACCATCCCTTTGTCTCTGCAGATGATTCTCCTTTTGCTGAGTTCTTCCAGCAGTCTGTTTATTATGTTCCAAGTTCCAGCACCTGTAGTATTTTGAGTCTAGAGCATACTGGTTTATTCAAGTCTTTCCTTTTGCAGTTTCATCTTTGTCAGAAACAGATCAGCCATTAGTGGAGACACAGCCCCAAGCAGCTGAATGACCCATCTTTTGATGCTTACAGCATATTTTTACTGCACTTTTCTCATCACATTTGCGTGCCGTGCCTGGATGTTTGTTTTAATCTGTGAAGTGTATATAAGTTTTATAACTGTACATGTTCAAGACCAGGCCTGTACACCTAAAACCTTACCCCCACTTCTGATTTCCAGTCTACTTCAAGTAAAGGCCAACATTCCTTTAGTCTTTTTTGATTCAATTCCATACCTGCGTCTTGGCCTTTTGTTGCGTATTTCAATACTTTATCATCTCTGCAGTTCTCTGTTGCTCACAGAGAAGTGATATTCTGCTTTCTTTCATATAGATCCAAAGTTAAACACTAGGAAATATGCCCTCTGATTTAATTACAAGGAGATCTCCACATATCTTCAGTGCTTTTACAGTGGTCGTCATTTCCAGCGGGTGAGACTCAGCAAAGTAGTCTGGTACTATTTCTGTGACCGCAAGATAAATAATTGGCCACACAATAGTCCAGATTTGCTTTTCTCCATGTCAAAATCACAATCTAATTTCACTCAAGCCTCCATTCATAGTGAAAAATTACATCTATGGCTTTGGCCATAGATGGCCTTATTGAACAACCTGGCCTCTGATGCTGTCTATGTAGAGCTTACTTGAGATGCCAAGGGTCCTGGTTTCTATCCACATCCTTCTGCCTTTCTATGCCCTGGAGCACAACTCTGTGTCTACTCATGGTCATCCCCTGGGTCAACGCACCAATGATCCAATGAGTCATAACTTCTAAGTGAAGAGTTGACCTTTCCACACAGCCCGTTCCTTTGTAAACAAGAGGTCTTAACCCCGCTGCTGCCAATGGCTTTCCTTCTGATTCCCCACCACAGTCAACATTCCCTCTCCTCTACAGGTGTGAGTGAACAGCGCATTGCTCTCTCCCTCCTCTTTGGGTAATACAATTCTTAATATTACAAAGTCACAGCTCTTAATAGTATTCCAGCTGGTCAAAGTCAACTTCAATAGTTACAGTGAGATTATCTCACTTCAGTGGAATTCTGTTGTAATAGGATTGCATATCCTGACCAGAGTTTACATGTTAGGCAGGTTAAATGCGAGCTTTAAAGATTTTCCAGCACCTGCTCTCTGTTCAATCTGGGCAAATTGTGCATGAAATGCCCCACGTAAATTAAAAAGTCCCTGAGCAAGCATTGTAACTTTTGACCACTTCAATCATGGTAAAAATCCCAGTTCAGAACAGCCAGGGAACCTGGATGTTGCAACAGTACTGTTAATATTATAGCATCTGTATGTCTAGTCAAACACTGCAGTGAAGCTCACACTTCCCTCTCCCTGCCCTCCAGCTGTACATTCATAGCACCCTGATTTTCTTGGGGCAGGGGCTCACATACTAAACTTCCGATTAGATTCTGGTGTCAAAATGGTTGTTGTCATGCATCTAGTGTGCTAGTGTAGTGGGGAGTGCTTGTCGCTCTCACTTTCGGCTTCCACCGCTGGCTAGCAGTCTCTCGAAAAGGAGAGCTGAGTGTGCAAGTCTCTCCCTGCCAGTACACAGCCTCTGCAACAGCAAGCCTCATGTAGAGCCTCCTCGCTGGACAACACAGAAACTGAACTCTTTTCGGACTCAGGCTGAACTACAGAGGACGAGGAGGTCTGGTCCCTGCACACGTAGCACGCGGGCCCACCGGTGTGTAGACGTGCCCTGGTGCAGTAAATAGCCCTTTTGCCTTGTGGGCAGTTTTGGGAGAGATGAAGGCTATGGGAGTAAACCCAGACAGTGAATCCAGAGTGGAGTTCCTAGACGTCACTGAACATCCATCTGGCAGCTCCTGCAGCCAAGCTAATGCCAAATGTACTGCTTCATAAGCTTTCCTTTGGGCTACACTGGTGAGGCCAAGGGGGGATCTCCATTCCTTCCACCCAGGCTTGTGAAGATGATGATCTTCACCCATCGTCCTTTGAGACAGATTGATGCCAGCCAGATTCTGGATAAAGCCCACACCCCCATTAAAGATTCTACTTCTTCTTGTAGGCATTGTCACACTGGTTTATTTATTGAGATACAGGCAGAACAGGCCCTTCTGGCCCTTCAAGCTGTGCTGCCTGGCAACCCCTGATTTAACCCTAGCCTAGTCACGGGACAATTTACAATGTCAAATTAACCTACCAACCAGTAGGTCTTTGGACTGTGGGAGGAAACCAGAGCACCCGGAGGTGTGGTGAACTACATATACCTGTCTGGACAGGCCCCCTGCTGACTGCTCCTGTGGCTCCTCCCACAGACCCCGGTATAAAGGTGATTGGAGGCACTGCTCCCTCCTCAGTCTCCAGGATGTTGTGTGGTGGTCTCTTGCAGCTAATAAAAGCCTATCGTTGGCCTCCCGTCTCCGAGAGTTATTGATGGTGCATCAATTTTATTAGCTGCAATTTTAAAACGTGGGGAGCATTTTACGACCGGAAAAATTGGACATTGATCCTCAAGCTCCCGAAGCAGCCATTGCCTTTGAACTCTGGCTTGCATGCTTCCAATCCTACCTGGAAGAGATTCCCGTGACTGAACCTGCTATCATGCACAGAGTCCTCCTCTCCAGGGTCAGTCCGCGGGTATACTCCCTAATCAGGGACCTGCCGACCTACCAAGGGGCACTGGACGCCCTCAAAAGACAGTACCTGCGGCCGGAGAACACCGTCTACGCAAGACATCGCTTAGCGACGCGGCAGCAGGCTGGAGAGTTGAGCGCTGAGTTTGTCCGGGCCCTACAGACACTCGTGAGGATCTGCGACTGCAGGGGACTGACGGTGGAGCAGCATTCGGAGCTCCTGGTACGAGACGCCTTCGTTACGGGGATCAGGTCAGTGTACGTGCGCTAGCGGCTTCTGGAAAACACCGATCTTACCTTACAGTCGGTGATCGAGCTGGCCGACACGCTGGAGGCTGCTCTGCACAACACTGACGTTGTCCAGCCACGCGATCTCCCGCCGGTCCCATGGACGCTGCAGACCTGCCACCCACCAGCAAATCAACCACAGCTGCTGCCACTCGCAAGTCCGTGAACTCCCCACAACGGTCCAGCGAATCAACCACAGCCGCTGCAACTCGCGAGTCCGTGAACTCCCCGCAATCAACCACGGCTCCTGCCAGTCGCGAGTCCGCGCAGTGTTACTTCTGCAGACTCGAAAAGCACCCCCGAAAACGCTGCCCGGCCCGAGAAGCGACCTGCTTCAGCTGCGGAAAGGGCCACTTCGCCAAGGTCTGTAAGTCTAAACCACGAGTGGGTTTGAGCAGCGCCGCGTGCAAGGCATGGGGATCGCCATCTTGGTCGGTGCCACCTCGCCCCACCTCCGACCCACGGGTGCTTACTGGGCACCAAGATGGCGATTCAACTCTGGCCTCTGTGACCCTCGACCAAAGCGCCCCACACCAGCTTGCAAGGTCAATGATGGACATCCTGGTGGAGGGGCACAGGACTAGCTGCCTGTTTGACACGGGCAGCACTGAGAGTTTTATTGACCCGGACACGGTGCAACGCTGCGGACTCGTGACACGGCCGGTAAGCCAGAGGGTCACCATGGCTTCTGGGTCGCATTCCACAGACATCTTGGGGGGGGGTTGTGTAGCAACACTGGTGGTGCAGGGCACAGAATATCGGGACTTTGTGTTACTGGTCATGCCTCAACTGTGTGCCCCTGTGCTATTGGGGCTCGACTTCCAGAGCCACCTCGAAAGTGTGACAATGGAGTATGATGGGCCCCTCCCGCCAATCACTGTCAGAAATCCTCAGTTTGTGGGGTTTTGTCATATACCCTGCTACGGACCACACACACACCGACCCACACATCCCACCCAGCACCATGCCGACAGACACCACTTGCGGCCTCTCCACCCTCAAGATCCTTCCCCCACTGCTGTTCGCCAACCTGACCTCCGACTGTAAAACCTGTGGCAACCAAAAGCAGGAGGTACAGCACGGGGGACAGGGCCTTCATTAAGTCGGAGGTGCAGTGGCTGCTCAGGGAGGGGATCATTGAGCCAAGCACAAGTCCTTGGAGGGCCCAGGTGGTTGTTGTTCAGACCGGGCAGAAAAATAGGACAGTCGTGGACTATAGCCAGACCATCAATAGGTTCACGCAGCTTGACGCGTACCCCCTACCCCGCATCGCGGATATGGTCAATCAGATAGCTCAGTACAAGGTGTACTCGACCATAGACCTGAAATCTGCTTATCATCTGCCCAGAGGACCGCCCCTACACCGCCTTCAAGGCGGGTGGCAGGCTCTATCGCTTCCTGCGTGTCTCCTTTGGTGTCACGAATGGTGTCTCTGTCTTCCAGAGGGAAATGGACCAGATGGTGGACCAGTGCCAACTGAAGGCCACGTTCCCATATCTAGATAACATCACCATCTGTGGTCACGACTGGCAGGATCACCACACTAACCTCCAACGGTTTTTCCAAGCGGCCAAAGCTCTGAACCTTACTTATAACAGGGACAAGTGTGTGTTTGGAACCACCCGACTCACTATCCTTGGGTAAGTCATGGAGAACGGGGTCATTGGCCCTGATCCTGATCATATGCACCCCCTGTTAGAACTCCCTCTTCCCACCACCCTCAGAGCACTCAAACGGTGCCTGGGCTTCTTTTCCTATTACGCCCAATGGGTCCCTCACTGCACAGGCAAGGCCCGCCCCCTGGTCAAGTCCACTGCATTTCCCCTCTCAGCCGGGGCCCACACGGCCTTCAGCCGCATTAAAGGGAACATTGCCAAAGCAACGATGCATGCGGTGGACGAGACCATTCCCTTCCAAGTAGAGAGTGACACCTCCGACTTCACGCTGGCTGCTACCCTCAATCAGGCAGGAAGGCCAGTAGCATTCTTCTCTCGTACCCTTCAAGGCTCTGAAATTCAGCACTCCATGGTGGAGAAAGAAGCCCAGGCCATAGTGGAAGCTATTAGGCACTGGAGGCACTATCTCGCCGGCAAAAGGTTCACCTTGCTGACCGACCAGCGCTCCGTTGTGTTCCTGTTCAGCAACCAACAGCGGGGCAAAATCAAAAATGACAAAATTTTGCGGTGGAGAATGGAACTCTCCACCTACAACTATGATATCCTCAATGAGCCCCCCCTGATGCCCTATCCTGGGGAGCGAGTGCCAGCGTGCAGCTCGACCGGCTATACGCCATCCATGCAGATCTTTGCCACCCGGGGGTCACCCTATTTTACCATTTCGTGAAAGCCCGGAACCTGCCTTACTCCCTTAAGGACATCAGGACGATGACCAGTGGGAGGAAACCAGAGCACCCGGAGGAAACCCACACAGTCACGATGAGAATGTACAAACCCTTTACAGGCAGCCATGGGAGTTGAACCCTGATTGCTGGTACTGCAAAGCTAGCGTGCCGACCGACAAAAGCCCTGCTTTTAAATCTTCCATTATCTCACTCTTTCCTAACACTGTGGGGTGTAGGGGGTGTCTAGAGAGGGGTAGCGCCTCTGGTGGGGGGCCTGCCGGGTCCTTTTCAGGACAGCTCGTCCACCTTTGGTCCCCAACTGATGCTTAGCTCTCGCCTGTGGTTGCAAGTAGCTGTAGCACGCGCAGTGACCACACGCCGGTAAACCATCTCGGCAGACGGGCCAAACCAGGTGAGGGTAGCCGATGAGTCTTCGACCCTCGGTGAGGTAGGGGATCGGCCTATCCCAGCGTGTGAAGTCTGGCCCTGGCAGATTGAACGGAGGAGACCGATTAATGGTCCAACGGTCAAGAAGGCAGGCCAGCTGGCATTGTGGAGCGCTAAGAGCACATCAAGACACTTAGACATCCTGGTCATCCACTGCAGCAGGAGAAGTCTCCAGCCGTGACGGTTGTCCGTGTCACTGGATCAAGGTCTATTCAGCCGAGAGAGTGGGATTGCCCCAGTGCAATGGCTGTTCCACTTAAAACTCATCACACACGGGTTTCAGAAGTATCTTCTTCGTATCCAAAGAGCTGGTTACCTTTCACAGTAACCAGCCCCACCCTTCAAAATGCTGGAGGAACTCAACAGATCAGACAACGTCTATGGAAACAAATAAATAGTCAATGATTTGGGCCAAGACACTTCTTCAGGACCTGACGTAGGGTCTTGGCTCAAAACATCACCTGCTTATTCCTTTCCATGGATGCTGCCTGACCTGCTGAGTCCCTACGGCATTCCGCATGTGAGGCATTTGTCCTAGTGTTTTCTTTCAGATTTATTACCAAAACTATTTACTGATGTTTTTCTTATGAGTCGCCTTTGAGAGGTTTTACTGTTTAAAAAGCAGCTCAAAAGACAAGCTACTGTAAGTTTGTGAAACTAAGGTAATGGAGATTTGTTTCAGTGACTTATCAGTTCCAAGCAGATATACGCTATATCTGTAATAAGGTCCCACACAAAACATCAGCCAGCAAGGTTAGAGTACAGGAAAATATCGGGGCAGACAGAATGTAAAGAGATCTGGTATGTCAACAAAAACACTCAAAAACTTCTATAGATGTACTGTGGAGATCATTCTGACAGGCTGCATCACTGTCTGGTATGGGGGGTGTTGCTACTGCATAGGACCAAAAGAAGCTGCAGAGGTTTGTAAATCTAGTCAGCTCCGTCTTGGGTACTAGCCTACAAGTACCCAGGACATCTTCAGGGAGCAGTGTCTCAGAAAGGCAGCATCCATTATTAAGGACCTCCAGCACCCAGGGCATGCCCTTTTCTCACTGTTACCATCAGGTAGGAGATACAGAAGCCTGAAGACACACACTCAGCAATTTAGGAACAGTTCCTTCCCCTCTGCCATCCGATTCCTAAATGGACATTGAACCCGTGAACGCTACTTAACTTTTTAAATGTATTTTATTTCTGTTTTTGCAAGATTTTTAATCTATTCAATAGACATACACAGTAATTGATTTACTTATTTTTTTCTTTTATCCTGTGTATTGTTAAGACATTTGACAGCACATGCTGGTGATAATAAACCTGATTCAGAGAAAGCAAAAGGTGGAAACAAATGGACATTGGACAGACTGTGACTGGTGCGGAGATTGTTGCCTGAGCCCCTTTTATTTACAATCCATTTTGCAGATATGGCTGATCTGAAGATTCGACTGAAATGTTCCTTCCAACATCTTTTCTGCAGCAAACTGTGGATTTCCACGGGCAGTGAGGAAGCAAGCTGGCTCGGGGGGATGAGCGGCACTGGGGCACTGTGAGGCGCAACGCATCCGAGCCGCTGGTGGAGATGGAGTGAGCGACTGGAAGAGGAGACGAGGCGGAAGAGTTCTGAGGCCTGTCCACCTCACCTGGGTGCGAGGTTGGATTGCTCCAAGTGGCGAGGCGGTTTGGTGAAATTCAGAATGGTTTCAGGTTGGGTAGCCCAAGCGTATCGGGGCACCTGGATTTGGGTCCTGGAGCACGGTAATACCCGGTTTCCAAGTGCATTGATGATTCAAAGCAAAGTGGGATTGTAAGAATGGAAGAGGACAGAGACAAGCTAATTAAGTAATTGAGGACATGGCAAATGGAATATAATGTGGAAAGTTGAAAGTTCATCCATTTTAGTACAGAAAACTAAAAAAAAACATGGTCTTTTTTAAAAAATGAGAGTTTGGGAAGAGTTGATATTCAAAGAGACCAAGATGACCTTGTGCACATCATGGAAACTAACATGGCCCTCAATTATTTGCTATTTAAGTTAATAACCTAGAGGAGAGAAGAAAGAGCAAGGCTTCCAAGTTTGCCGCTGTCAAGAAAATAGGTGGGAAGGCATGTTGTGATGAGGGCGTTGTGATTCTGCGATGGGATTGAGTGACTGGGCAAAAAGATTTGATGTGGGGAAGAACAAGGTCATATGCTTCTGTGAAAGGAAATCTAAAGGTGGGCTACTACACAAGTGCAAAGAAGTGAAGTTCAGAGGCAAGTGTCCTTGAGCCAGAACCATAAAAAGTTTGCAGGAAGATCAAACAACTTGATGCAAAGGGGTTAAAATCTAAGAACGGAGGTTTCTTTTTTATATAGGACGTTGGTAAGGCTGTACCTGGCATATTATGCAGCACACATAAAATGCGGGAGGAACTCAGGCCGCCAAAGATCCAAAACATCGACGGTACTTTTTTCCGTAGATGCTGCCTGGCCTGCTGAGATCCTCCAGCATTTTGTGTGTTGCTTGGATTTCCAGCATCTGCAGATTTTCTCTTGTTCCTGGCCTATTAACTCCCTTAACTATAAAAGAGCTACAGGCAGTCCTGTGAACATTCACCAGGTGAAATCTTGAGATGTCCTATCAAGAGAGGACAATTACTGAGCGGGGGGAGGGGGGGGGGTGTTGAGGGACTAATTCCTTTATTTTTGTATTATCTGAGATTATTTGAGTGGAGTAAATTATACAGGACCTTGGTGAGACCACCTTATCGATCCTGTGGCCTTCTGATTCAAGTATACTTACCACAAGAGTTCAAAAGGAATTCAAGACTAGCTCCTGGTCTGCAGATCCACCACACTGAGACGAGGTAAACTAATGTGGAATTCTCTAGCACTTAGTGGAAGGAGACATGATCTTACTGAAACTTACAAAAATCTTAACAGGACTTTATAGGGCTGATGAAAAGCAGATTTCTCCTGGGTGAAGCAGGATGTTAAGTCTAAGAACTAAACTTGGCAATTGCGGTCGGGGAGAGTCATTTTTCCAATTAGAGGGATATGAATGCTCAAAATTCTCTCTCCAAATGAGCTGCGGAGGCTCGATCATGTAGTTGAGTCAAGTAGGGGATTGATACTTTTTTGGATTTCAAGGAGTCAATATTGATCAAAAGCATTTGCTCCTAATTGTAACTTAAGAGCACTACCAAGCACGTGAAACTATCTCCATCCTGATTGAAGAATTTACGGGTGCAACAGCCATCTTTATTATCAAGACCAACATGACAGATCTCATCATTGCAGATGAGGAAAAGTTTAACTGCAACATCTAAATGGAAAGCTTTTTAAAAAAATTCTCTGCACACTAGGTCATCTGTAACCAAAGCTGCCACCCTGAGCAGGGTGAATGTACGGAAGGCAGCTGGTCCAGATGGAATACCTGGCTGTGTGCTCAGTCTGTGCAGGGCAGTTGGCCGGGGTCTTCATGGACATTTTTAATCTGTCCCTGGCCCAGGCAGTTGCCCCCACAAGCTTCAAGACCACCACCATCGTGCCAGTGCCAAAGCATTCCACTGCCACAGGCCTGAATGACTTACGCCCAGTTGCACTCATCCCCATCAATGCAAAGTGCTTTGAGAGACTGGTTCTATCACATCTGAAATCCTGTCTGCCCACTACCCTGGATCCCCATCAATTTGCCTGTCGCACCAACAGATCAACAGAGGACGCCATCTCCACAGCACTTCACTCTGCCCTGACCCACCTGGACAGCCCCAACTCTTACATCAGAATGCTGTTCATTGACTTTAGTTCGGCATTCAATATTGTGATCCCCTCCAAGCTGATCACCAAACTTTGCCAGCTTGGTATCAGCTCATCCCTCTGCAATTGGACCTTGGACTTTCTGACTAACAGACCCCAATCTGTTAAGTTAGACAACCTCTCCTCCCCCACTCTCACCCTGAAGGCTCAAGGCTGTGTACTGAGCCCTCTTCTGTACTCCCTTTTCACCTATGACTGCGTTCCTGTACATGGTACTAACTCCATAATCAAGTTCACAGACACACCATGGTGGTTGGCCTGATCAGAGGGGATGACGAGACAGCCTACAGGGACGAGGTCCAGCACCTGGCCGCGTGGTGTGCCGACCACAACCCAGCCCTTATCACCCAGAAGACCAAGGAGATCATTATGGACTTCAGGCATGCTCGGAGCCACACTCACATCCCCATCTACATCTACAAACTGTAGTGGAGCTTCAAATTCCTTGGTGTCCACATTTCTGAGGATCTCACCTGGTCCCGGAACTCCTCCATCCTGAATACAGTAGTGCAGTAAAAGTCACAACAGCACCTTTATTTCCTGCGCAGCATCAAGGAAACTCACCAGTGTCCCAGGATACTGACGGACTTTTACCACTGTACCATTGAGAGCATACTCACCAACTGCATCTCAGTGCGGTATGGCAATTGTCCTGTATCAGACCACAAAGCACTCCAGCGTGTGGTGAAAACTGCCCAGATTATCAGCCCACCATTGAGATCACACTACCTGGGCAGGGCAAAAAGCATTATCAAGGATGCATCTCATCCTAACCATGGACTTATTTTTCCCCTCCCATTCGGTAGGCACTACAGGAGCCTCCGCTCCCACATCAGCAGGCACAGGAAGAGCTTCTTCCCTGAGGCTGTGACCCTGCTGAACCTCACATCCCCGCGCTAAGCAGTATTGCACCCATATTGGACTGTCTCAGTACTTTTATAATTGTGTGCTGTAGCACTTACTTTTTATTCGCAGTTATTATTTAACACTACTGTATTCTTTGCATTTCTGGTTAGATGCTAACTGCACTTCATTTGGCTTTGTATCTGTACTCAGCACAATGACATTAAAGTTGAATCTAATCTACTTGAAGCCCCATGCCAACTGAACTGAACTGAAGCAAAGAAGGTTATTTATACTCTCTCCGGTTTGTCCCTCTGAAGAGCGCAATCCGGCTGGCCCGTAATCCGCCAGCGTGGGGGAAGAGATCAGTAGCTGGGTTGGCCAGACAGACGCAGCGGAGCCACTCCCCTCGCCATCCCCACACGGCGAGCCAGACTGCCCGCTCGCCTCTGCTTATATATGGGTTATTTATAGCCGCGCGCGTCATTTGACGTCACCGCTCTTTCTCACCAGCGAAACAATACCGTTCCCCGGAAACCGGCGTGGAACTGCGCTTGCGCACCGCTCGACCCCGAAAGCCCCATCGTGTGTCGCACCTATTTTGCCTGAAAAAATAAAAGTTCACGCCCCTGACAGGAGCTCTATCATCAGTGTTCGATAGGAATGGCAGCTTCGGGCTAGCGCGTAAGAGTTCGGAGCGGGTGTGATGTCCGGATGAGGAGGGCGGCGTGGAGGATGTAGCGAAGCCAGCTGGCTGGGGTCCTGCGACAGGGCGTGTTCGGGGCAGAAAGTTTCGGCGGAGGCGCGAGCACGGGAACGGGACCGGGCGCGAGCGTAGCCGTTAGCGGCCGGGCGGGGCGATGGCACCGCGCATGCTCTGAACCACCCCCCTCCCCGCACGGACACTCGTCGCTCCCGGCGCCGGGGCTGAAGAGAACGGGTGAGAAAAGAGGGCCACGGTCTTGCCTTTGGGGAGGAGGGCAGTAGGAAGAGGCCGCGAGGGAGGGTTGAGGGTAGGGGACGAAGGGAGGGCTTGAATGGGACGGTGTTAATTTATTATTGTCACATATACTGAAATACCGAGAAAAGCTTGTCTTGCATACTGTTATACAGATCAAATCATTACCCGGTGAATTGAGGTAGAACAATAACAGTGTAGAGTAAAGTGTAAACACTGCCGAATAAGTGCAGTGCAGGTAACCGGTGAAGCAAGATTACAACGAGGTGGACTGTGAGGTCAAGAGTCCATCTTGTACAAGGGGGCCTTTCAGCAGTCTAGTAGCAGGGTGGTAGAAGCCATCCTCTAGCTGCATGGTATGTGCTCTCGAGCTTTTGTATGGCAGAAGGGAACAGAGAACCTGTTTGGGAAAGGTGGGGTGGGGGAGGGGAGCCTTTGAATATGCTGACTGCTTTACTGAGGCAGCAAGAGTTATATACAGGGTCTACAGAGTGGAGTCTGGTTTCTGTGATGTGCTCTGTGGAAGAGGAGTTGCTATTACCAAGGTGTTAGTCATCCAGGCAAAGGGACAAGGGAAATGAGGAAGGTAATTGAGGGATGGAGGGAGGGGAGTGTATTAGGTGGAACAAAGGAGGTGCAATAAAGGGGGGACGAGAGCTGGACTTTACACATCCCATCCATACTCGTGTCATTCTACAGATGTGGAGTAGACAGCATCCTAGTAAGCTATGGAAGGCTCTTCAACAGGGAGTCAAAATTGCCCAACGCATCACTGGCACCAGCCTACCCACTGTACGGGACGTGTATATGGAAAGGTGCTGGAATGGAATCAGTCACATTGTGAAGGATCCCACCCACCCTGCTCATGGACTGTTTGTCCCACTCCCATCAGGGAGGAGGCGACATAGCATCCACGCTAGGACCACCAGACTTGGAAAAAAGTTACTTTCCCCAGGGAGTAACACCTTTACCCACTAACTCTACCACTACTTTATTATTTCCTGTCCGTCACCTTGTGGGTATAGAGTCAACTTATGTATAAGCTATCTTAAGTGTTTATATCTATTGTATTTATATTATTGTCTTTATCTTACTGAGTTCTTTTTGTACTTCATCAGATCCAGAGTAACAATTGTTTTGTTCTCCTTATACACTTGTGTACAGGAACTGACGTTAAACAATCTTGAATCTTGAACTACTTTCCTTCAACTGTTTGGTTCTTGAAGTAACCTGTACAATTCTAATCCCTAACTGAGCGTAGCAACACCACGAGCACTGCAGTGGAGATTTTTTTTTGTTATAACTGTTCTCTTTTGTGTCACTTATTTTTCTTTTGAATGTTGCAGCTGCAAGTTTTTCATTGCACCTGTGCGCCATCAAACTTGGCAATTAACTGAGTGTGACTTTGAGATATTTACATCTAGATGTTTGTTCATATATATTAGGAGTAGGTGTAGGCCTCTGAACCAGCTGTTCATGGGAGGAGGGCTGCAATGAAAAAAGGGTTGAAGTTAAATGGTCAGGAAGGAAGTTGCAGGGAACAGTGAGACGAGCAGTAAAGGAACTGCCAGTGAGGGAACATAGAGGGAATAGCGTGCAGGCAGCTCAAGGAAATATGGGAGTGATACAGAGATCTAGGGTGTTTTGGGCAACATGAAAGGGACTCGGGAGTTTTCGGGGGGGCTGACACAAAATGGAGAAGGAAATTTGGGAAGGGTGGCACAAAGGGAGTTCAAGGGTATGGCAAGGAAGTCTGCAAGGTTGACTGGGCATTGAGCAACTTAACAGGTGTCAATTTGCTGCCTGTGTTGTCTTTTTTAAAATCCTGTTTCAAAGTACATTTACTATTCAACTGAGTTTTTGCATGGATTTCTAGGAGGGCAGTTAGAAATTAATCAGAATCATTCACTGGGTACAAATGTCAGATTTCCTCCCCTTAAGGCAGAATTAGTGAACTAGATACATTCCTTTATTCAGATCATTGTTACCAAAAGTTTTGTTTCAAATTAAATCCCATTGTTGAACTTTGTCTCTAGGCTGTTGATCCAGCCCTCCAGGTTTCTAATCTGCAAATCTAACCACTGTGCTACCAATCCCAGAGTAGACTATTTTTGATAGTCTCACAAGAATTCAATGGGAATTCAGATGCAAAGATGATGGAGAAACAACGAACTCTTTCTGAAATGGAAAGTTTGTGACTTACAGGACAATGTGCAGATGATGTTTCCGTGTCCCTCTTGGCCATAAAGTTAACAGGTTTTGGAAATGTAGTTAGATTAGCCTAGGAGAGTAATCACTGAGTTTTTGTAGGTGATGTACTGAAGTGTTAGAGTGAATCTGCAGAGTGGTGTGTGGCTTTGATCTGGATGGTGCCAAACTTGAGTATGTTTGAATTTCACTCTTCTAGCCAACTGGACAGATTACCACTTTAAACATGTTGTATGCCTTGTAGATATTGGAATGTCATAGGATATGTGTTCTTCCAACCCATTGTTTATGTGGGGGCTTCAATTGAAGTTTTGCTCTTTGGTGATCTCCAGGGTGCTGATTGTAGGGATCTGTAGGACGTAATTGGACCCTCAAGTTGAGAAGGTCACTTACTGGTGTGGTTGTCGTGCGCATGTTACTAGACTTATCAGCCCATCTTATCTAGGGCTTGCGGCATGCAGTCATGCACTCCTTTTGTTTTCTAAGGAGTTGAACATTGTGAAATCATTAATAAAGTTTCACATTTCTGACCTATGATGGAGCGAGAATCATTGATAAAGCACGTCTATATTATTGCCCTGAGGAGTTCTTGTTGTGTCTGGGCTGATTCACTACTGATACCCACAGCGATCTTCCTTTGTGTGAGACTTGATACACACCAGTGAAGTGTATTTCCCTTTGATGCCCACTAACTTCAGTTTTCACACATACAGTGAGGCAACAATTGTTCGAATGTTTAACCTTCATTTAATCACAATCATAATGCATGAGAATAAGTTCTTCAACTCACTGAGTTTGTTGGCCATCAAGAACCCAATTACACTAATCCCACAACATTTTCATCATTTCCAATGGGATCCCACTACCAAGCACATCTTTCCCTCCCCCCCCCCCCCTTCTGCTTTCCACTGGGATCGCTCCCTACTCGACTCCCTTGTCCGCTTGTTCTCCCCTCCCCCCCCCCCCCCCCATCCCTTCCCTCCTGGCACTTATCCTTGTAAGCGGAACAAGTGCTACACCTGCCCTTACACTTCCTCCCTCACCACCATTCAGGGCCCCAGACAGTCCTTCCAGGTGAGGCAACACTTCACCTGTGAGTCAGCTGGTGTGGTATACTGCGTCCGGTGCTCTGATATGTCTATCTATGGCCTCCTCTACTGTCAAAATGAATCCAAACTTAGGTTGGAGGAACAACACCTTGCTGGGTAGCCTCCAACCTGATGGCATGAAAATTGACTTCTCTAACTTCCATTAATGCCCTCCTCCCCTTCTTACCCCATCCCTGACATATTTAGTTGTTTGCCTGTTCTCCATCTTCCTCTGGTGCTCCCTCCCCCCTTCTCCCGAGGTCTCCTGTCCCATGATCCTTTCCCTTTTCCAGCTCTGTATCACTTTCGCCAATCACCTTTCCAGCTCTTAGCTTCATCTCCCCCCCCCCCCCTTTGGTCTAACATTTCGCATCCCCCCCCCCCCCCACTTTCAAATCTCTTACTATCTTTCCTTTCAGTTAGTCCTGATGAAGGGTCTCGGCCTGAAACGTCAACAGTGCTTCTCCCTATAGATGCTGCCTGGCCTGCTGCGTTCCATCAGCATTTTGTGTGTGTTGTTTACATTTTCATCAAGCTCCCTTCCAGTCCTGGATGATAGACTTCAGTGGAACACCAGCATGGAGGCTGTGTACATGAAGAGCTAGCGTCTCCTCTACTTCCTGAGGAGACTGATGTCCTTTGGACTATGCAGGCCTCTCCTTCACATGTTTTACCAGTCTGCTGGGGCAATGACATCAACATGGTAATGCCAACAGGCTCAATAAACTGATAAGAAAAGCTGGCTCTGTGTAGGAGTCAAACAGGACACACTGGAGGCTGTGGTAGGACAAAGGACCCTCCAGAAAATCCTAGGAATTTTGGACAATATTTCTCAACCTCTGCATGCCACTTTAGCTGACCAGAGCACTTTTAGTAATAGATTAAGACAACTGCTCTGCTCTAAAGAGCCCTATATGATGGTATTCTTACCCTTGACCGTTAGGCTTTGTAATGAGTCAACCTATAGCGGGGAAACTGATGATCCCTTCCTGTTAGACTGTTCGTGATAACTTTTTTTATTCTTTCTACTGTTCCAATATGTATATCTGTGCACTTGTAATGCCACTGTAACACTGTAATTTCCTTTGGGATCAATAAAGAATATCCATCCATCACCTCAGTAGAGACCATTTACAATGGCTAGTTAATGAAACAGTTTGCATATCTTTGGGATGTGGGAGGAAATCAGCTCCATCACTATGCTATACCAATCTCCTCAATTCTGGCATTTAATTGGAATGATCTGTGGAGCTGTGTGGTCCTGACAAAACATAAAATGGGAGTTTCTGAGTATTTTGTTGGGGATTGGGTAGACTGCTTGATAGTGCTATCAATGACAACGTCCATGATTTTACTTTTTGCTCACTACATTTCTTTGAAAGCAAGTAACTTCACATAGAAGGTTACAGCACAGAAGGAGGTCATTAATACAGGTTGAGTACCCCTTGCCCAGAATTCTAAAACCTGAAATCCATGACATGATGTCAGAAATAGAAAATTTCACAAGGCACTGGGAAAGTTCCCAGGTGATGGACAGGCCTCTGCGCATCACAGACAGTTCTGAGAAGTGATTTCATCTATGTAATGAACAGAAGTTAATGAAAAATAGACAAAACATTGTATAAATTGCAAAATAAAGATCTCAATCGTGTATTGAAAGAATGCATTGGAGTAAACGTGCTACTTAACGGTATGCTGATAATGAAGCAGCAGGTAAATTTATTGATAAATGAAAATCTTAACACCAGGACAAGTCTCAGCCTTCCATAAAACCTTAAAAAAGTAAAATACAAATACAGTGTACTGTAATCTTTTAAAACATAGGTAGGTGGAGACTGAAAGCTTGCCTTTGTATGTTGTTGTTCAACAGATGATTCAGGTAATCTTCCGATGCTACTGCACTGCTTTTGTTACCCCATACTCACTATACTTTCATTATATTAATGGTAGGTAATCATTTTTACTGTGTGATTAACAAGTGAGATATACTGCTTATTAAAATTTAATTTTCTAATTTAAATTTGAGACACGATTTTTGATAAGGGCACATGGATAACAGAGCGACTATCTACCGTCGCCAGATATTACTACAATACTGAGATCACCCAAAAACAAACCTTCATGAAGATCTGCTGGTTAAATTACGTGACCTCAGCCTGCTGAGTGGATTGGGCCTACAGTCCTCGGAGTCGCCTGATGCTGGTAGCCGGAGGTGGAGACGTCGTAAACGATGTGTGAGGAAGCGGAAGCTAGGCAAGCGGGCAGGGGTCCATGCCAGGCAAAAAGCAAACTCTAGCCAGCTGGCTCTCCCGTCCATTCTGCTCTCCAATGTCCACTCCCTGGACAATAAATTGGACTACATCCGCTTCCAATGAAATACTCGGCAGGAGTACAGAGTCTGCTGTGTGTATGTTTTTACAGAGACGTGGCTCACTGGTGGAATTTCGGACGGCGCTGTTCAGCTGGACAGGCTCGCCTTTTATTGAGCGGACAGGGATGCAGCTCTCTCCGGTAAGACTCGTGGTGGTGGCTTGTGTGTTTACATCAATATGGAATGGTGTAAGAACTCTGTGCTGGTTTCCAGACACTGCTCATCACTAGTGGAGTTTGTGACTGTTAGATGCAGACCATCTTATTTACCATGGGAATCCTCATAGTCAGTGTCTACATTCCCCTCAGCGCTAATGCTAAGGAGGCGCTCTGTCGACTGTACAGGGCTATTAACGAACTGCAGAACGCACACCCTGATGGACTGATTATTGTCGCCGGTGATTTTAACCACCCAAGCCTTAAGTCAGTGTTCCCCAAATTTCATCAGTATGTGGACTTTGCAATGAGGGGGGAGAATGTGTTGGAGCTGGTTTACACAAACGTTCCTGACGTGTACCGGGCGGAGCCCCGCCCCCACCTCGGATACTCAGACCACATCTCTGTTATGCTAATCCCAGCATACAGACCGCTCATCAGGCGCTCCAGGCCAGTTCTGAAGCAGGTGAAAACCTGGCCAGCAGGAGCCATCTCTGCTCTTCAAGACTACTTTGAGCACACTGACTGGCACATGTTCAGCGAGGCTGCAACCGATGGTGACTCTACCAATTTAGAGGAGTACACAGCATCAGTGACTAACAACATCAGCAAGTGCATTGATGACGTCACTATCAAGACCATCACTACACGTGCTAACCAGAATCCATGGATGACCGCGGAGGTGCGTGCACTGCTGAGGACCTGTGACTCCACCTTTAGAGTAGGCAACAAGGCAGCCCTAACAACAGCGAGGGCCAGACTGTCCCGAGCCATCAGAGGGGCAAAGCGTGCACACACCCAGCAAATCCACAGCCACTTCCAGGACAGCAGTGACACGCGGTGCATGTGGAAGGGCTACCAGGACATCACCTGACTGTTCGGGTGAAGCCTCCCTCCCAGATGCGCTGAATACTATGCTCGTTTTGAAGTGGAAAATGTCGTGGTGGCAGGGAAGTGCACCACTCCTTCAAATGACCAGGTGCTGTGTCTCACCACTGCTGACATGAGAAGAAACCTGTGCAGATCAACCCATGGAAGGCTGCTGGACCAGACAGCATCCCTGGTAGAGTGCTCAGAGGATGTGCAGACCGGCTAGCAGATGTTCTCACTGACATCTTCAACATCTCCCTGAGCAGCACCACCGTTCCAACATGCTTCAAGGCCGCCACCATTGTCCCCGTGCCGAAGAAGTCTGCAATGTCCTGCCTAAATGACTACCGTCCCATTGCACTCACATCCATCATCATGAAGTGTTTCGAGAGGCTCAACATGAGGCATATCAAGACCCTGCTGCCCCACTCACTGGACCCCCTTCAGATGGCGTACCGTCCCAACCGCTCAACAGATGACGCCATTGCCATCACCCTCCACCTGGCCCTAACCCACCTGGACAAAAAAGACATGTACGTTTAAATGCTGTTCATAGACTTCTGTTCAGCATTCAATACAATCATCCCTCAGAAACTGATTGGAAAGTTGAGCCTACTGGGCCTGAACACCTCCCTCTGCAACTGGATCTTAGACTTCCTGACTGGGAGATCTCAGTCAGTCCGGATCGGGAGCAGCATCTCCAACACCATCACACTGAGCATGGGGACCCCCCGGGGCTGTGTGCTCAGTCCACTGCTGTTCACTCTGCTGACCCATGACTGTGCTGTAACACATAAATCAAACCACATCATCAAGTTCGCCGATGACACGACTGTGGAGGGTCTCATCAGCAAGAATGACGAGTCAGCTTACAGAGAGGAGGTGCAGCGGCTAACGGACTGTTGCAGAGCCAACAACCTGTCTCTTAATGTGAACAAAACAAAAAAGATAGTTATTGACTTCAGGAGGGCACGGAGCGACCACTCCCCGCTGAATATCGACGGCTCCTCGCTGGAGATGGTTAAGAGCACCAGATTTCTTGGTGTTCACCTGGCGGAGAATCTTACCTGGTCCCTCAGCACCAGCTCCATAGCAAAGAAAGCCCAGCAGCGTGTCTACTTTCTGCGAAGGCTGAGGAAAGTCCATCTCCCACCCCCCCATCCTCGTCACGTTCTACAGGGGTTGTATTGAGAGCATCCTGAGCAGCTGCGTTACTGCCTGGTTTCGATTTTGCATCATCTTGGATCGCAAAACCCTGCAATGGATAGTGAGGTCAGCTGAGAAGATCATCGGGGTCTCTCTTCCCACCATTACGGACATTTACACTACACGCTGCATCTGCAAAGGAAACAGCATTATGAAGGACCCCACGCACCCCTCATACAAACTCTTCTCCCTCCTGCCACCTGGGAAAAGGCACCGAAGCATTTGGACTCTCACGACCAGACTGTGTAACAGTTTCTTACCCCAAGCTATCAGACTCCTCTGGTTTTTACTGTGTACTGTACCAGCAGTTATGGTCGAAATGACAATAAAAAGTGACTTGACTTGACTTATTGGTAACACATAACTTTAGAGTCGGAAATTGTAGTGATCCCAAGCTATCATATTAAATATTCCAAAATCCGAAATTATTTCAGTCTCAAGCATTTTGGATAAGGGATACTCAACCTGTATTGCAATTCTGCTGGTTCTTTGCTAAAGTATCACTGAAACTTTGTAACTTTCCTTGCTTTAAGTGGTTGTCTTTTGCCGGAGCTATTTTCTGTTAAAAGTATTTTGTGTTTGAATTGCTGTGGATGAATTAATTTCTCCAGTCCCCTCTTCACTCTTAAATAGCGATTTCAGTTTGTCAATACTTCTAACGAGTTACCTCAGAATAAGTTATGTTTTCTTTATTCACTACTTTAATATTGGGGCTGACAGGCTGGCTGTATTTATTTCAAAGTCGGTAATGATATTGACCCTGTTTTTAATGATAGTATCTAACCTTCATAACTTTGCAAAATTGACCATTTGCCTGTTTATGCTTGTGCTCAACTGTCTTTTATTTTGTCTGGGTTTATTCCCGGAATAAATAACTTAGTGCTTTTACAATAAATTATGTTCTGTGCTGCCAATCTTTCTGCTTTGTAAGGTCAACTTTTATTATTTGTCAGCCTCAGTTTGTGATCAGTAGCAAATCATGTTCTTATGCCAATATTAAGGGCAATCATTAAGGACCTTCATCCTCTTCTCATTACTATAATCCGGGAGTAAGTACAGGACCCAGTCTCTGTTTTAGGAGAAGCTTCCCCTTCGCCATCAGATTTCTGAATGATTCATGGACAGTATTTCATTATTTGTCTTTTGCACTATTTACTTAGAGACATACAGTATGTCAGTGATAATCTGATTCTGAACCTTAGGGTATTTTCTGCAGGAGCCATTAATCATTAGTTTTAATTTCCTATTATGGTGCATTCTATGTTGTGGCATTTGTAAATTAGTCCTGAATGTTTGAGCTATCTTATTAAATTGCATCCAAAAATTCTTAAGCATTTAGTTTTTTTTTGCCTTTAACACAATGACATAACAGAGAATTTTTCAAGTATCTTTGGCTTTATTGAATTTAGATTGACTGTACTTGGGTAACATTCCTAAATGTTAACAGTTTTTGCATTATTTGTATTCTGTATTCACAGTGCTTATAAACAGTATTCATTACCCCCCCCCCCAGAAAGTAGTCATATTTTGTTTTACGACATTGAATCACAATTGATTTAAGTTGGCTTTTTTGACACTGATCAACAGAAAAAACTCTTGTGTCAAAGTGAAAACAAATTTCTACAAATTGGTCTAAATTTATTGTAATTACTAAACACAATAATTGATTGCATAATTATTCACCCCCTTCAAGTCAGAATTTAGTAGTTGCACTTTGGCAGCAATTAAAGCCTTGAGTTTATGTGAATAGATGTCTATCAGCTTTGTACATTTGGACACTGCAATTGCACCCCCCCCCCCCCCCCGCCATTCTTCTTCACAAAACTACTCAAGCTCTGTCAGATTGAATGGAGATCATGAGTGAACAGCCTTTTTGAAGTCCAACCACAAATTGTCAATTGGGTTAAGGCCTGGACTCTGACTTGGCCACTCCAGGACATTAACTTTGTTGTTCTTAAGCCATTCCTGTGTAGCTTTGGCTTTATGCATGGGGTCATTGTCTTGCCAGAAAACAAATCTTCTCCCAAGTCACAGTTCTCTTACAGACTGCATCAGCTTTTCCTCTGAGATTTCCCTGTATTTTGCTGCATTCATTTTACCATCTACCCTCAGAAGTCTTCCAGATCCTGCTGCTATGAAGCATCTCCACATTATGATGCAGCCACCACCATGCTTCATGGTAGGGATGGTGTGCTTTTGATGATGTGTGGTGTTTGGCTTCCACAGAGTTGCTTGGAGTGTTCTTTTATCTTAATGGTGTAGTTTTTGCCAGGGTATTGACTCATCAGCAGTTGGATCTTCCAGATACGGGTGTATTTTTACTACAATCAACTGAAACACCAATCTGGTGTGTTATATTGAAGGAGGTAAATACTTTCTATAGACCTAGTAATCACCTCTTAGAATCTCTGAGAGGATCCTTGTTAGGTATCCTTGACATGGATATGCCTGTGACAATCAAGCTATCTGTTATCTTTCTGTGTCTGGTGAAGTTCTGTGCACTGGGTAAGTCAAAAGGACAGCCTTCCTTCTGTCACAAACATAGTGAAACTCTGCTTTTACAACCTAATTCAAAAGTTTTTTTGATTCATTAACATTCTACTTGCCGGCGCTCAGTCTGGCAATGGCTTGATTTTTAACAATTTCACCCATAAGATGTAGGAGCAGAATTAGGCCATTCAGCCCACTGAGTCTTCCCTGCCATTCAATCATGGCTGATTTATTCTCCCTCTCAACCCCATTCTACCATTTCCTCATAACCTTTAGCATCCTTACTAATCAAGAGCCTATCACCCTCCTCTTTAAATATACCCAATGATTTGGCTTCCTCAGCTGTGTTTTCATCAGATTTTTGAAATCCCAGCGTGACATTGTCCCTCCCCAGTAATGTTTTAGTCTTTCAGCCTTTCCCTTAAGTCTCTATATGCTTGTTGAGTTTCTGAGCATCGTAGAATTTAATTGTTCTACTATTGTCCTCTATGCCACTTGGACCCAGAACTCTTGCAGTTTTTCTTTCTTTCTTTCTCCATTTGAGATAATACTATTTGATGAACTTGTCCTCACATGTTGTCAGATCTTACAAGGTAGTAAAAGCAATATACAATGCAATATGGTCTCTCTGTTAGGTTCAGGAGTGGAACCCAGTGTGATCTGCTGTAGGTTATCCACTTCAAGATTTGACGTGTTACGCATTCAGAGATGCTCTCTTGCATGCTACTGTTGTAATGTGTGGTTATTTTAATTTACTGTTGCCTTCCTGTCAGCTTGAGGCATCTGGCCATTCTCTCACCTCATTATTGAGGTATTTTTGCCCACAGAGCTGCCGCTCACTGCATGTTTTTAAAATTTTTCTTACCATTCTCTGTAAACTAGAGATTGTTGAGCATGAAAATCCCTGAAAATCTACAGTTTCTGAGATGCTCAAACTACCCCATTTGGTTAAGCAGTAGAAAAAGGAAATTGTGTTACAAATGATAATTCAAAGCAATTGCTATCAAAATTAATCAAAAAAAATAAATTCATAGAACCATTTTGTTGCAGTGCCTTCTCACTCCAAGTCATTTACTTCATGTTGATATGCACATGCATCAGTTGGAGCATGGAGTTTAAGAGTCAGGAGGTTAGATTGCATTTGGGACATTGTGTGCAGTTCTGGTATGGCAATTCAATTACAGGAAGGATGGGGAGGCTTTGGAGGCAATGAAAAAGTTTCACCAGGATGCTGTCTGGATTAGCGTGTATTAGCTATAAGGGGAAGTTGGGCAAATTTGATTCTGTTTCTCTTGAAGTTTGGAGGCCGAGAGGAGATTTGATAGAGGTTTATAGAATTGAAGAAGCATAGATGGGGTAAGCAGCTTTTTTCCCCCCACAGCAGAGAAATGTAAATTACTAGAGGACATGAGATGAGAGAGGAAACTGCTTAAAGAAGATGTATACAGAGGGTTATAAGTGCCTGGAAAGTACTGCTGAGTGTGAACTAGAAGCAGACATGGTAGTGGCATTTAAGTGGGATTTTGACAGTTACATGACTATACAGGCAATGGTGTTATGTGGACCATGTACTGTTTGCTAGTTTCAGTTGAATATGGCATCGTCAGCACAGATAATGTAGCGTACAGTTGGCCATACTTATCCACAGGTTCTGCATGCGCGGATTCAACCAACCGCAGATGGGGAAAACAAGGAAGTTCTCTCTCCAGCACTTGTTGTTTGAGCATGTACAGACTTTTTTTTCTTGTCATTATTCCCTAAACAATACAGTATAACAACTATTTACATAGCATTTACTTTGTATTAGCTATTATAAGTAAACTAGAGATGATTTAAAGTATATGGGAGGATGTGCATAGGTTACCGCAGATCAGGAATCGGGAAAAAAAACGGAAGTTCTCTAAGTTGGAACAGGTACATCCGGTATTATTTAGCATTCACAAAAAATAAACCAAACAGCTTGGTTAGACAATGACTATTCTGCACTAGAAATTTTAGCATAGCAAAACACTGTCTGATCACATAGCATTTGTTGGTATCTATTGTTCTAAGTTACTTGTCTGTCATTTGAAAGAAACCAAATTGACTGAAAGATGACTTCTGTGATAGCTTGGGGAGAAGCTGAGGTGGATCAGCCACTGATACTTCTTGCTAAAGATGTTTGTAAGTACTCACCCTTCCATTTTGGCACTTGTAGTTTGGATTCTGCCGTCTTTAAGAATGGTGACCTTCCTGAGGTAGCATGTTCTTGTAAGCTGTTTAATTGTTCACCATCAATCTGCTGGAGGATCTCAGCAGATCGGACAGTATCTATGGAGAGGAGAGAACAGTCTAATGTGTCAGGCCAATACCCTTCATTAGCCGTTATTGGTTGATGTTTGCTTTACAGCACAAATATATTGCAGTCCTATTCAGATTTACGTGTTGATACCTCGTTTTTAGGGGGCTAATATTAACACTCCTTATCAAATTAAGATCAGTTAACATCCTTGCTGAATTGTGGAATAAAACTCGGTCATGAAGTTCCCATTTGTGGTGATGTAAATTTCCACTGCTGAAGATGCTTTATTAATGCTCAGAATTGAATTGTCAAATTCATTCAGACTGTATCCTATTTCACACAGTAACACAACACAGTAGTGGTAGGCTGGTGGGTAGAGAAATGGAATGGGTATCTCCACAATTTATGGATGAGACTTTTTATGGAGGCTCTGTGGTTGACTTTCCAACTAATGTAGTTTTGGATTGTTGTACCTGCATCTCTGTAATATGGCCATTGCTATTTTAAGACTGGTTTGGTCAGCAGTTGGGCGAGTTTCTCAAAGCTAATATGAGCACTGTATCACCTATTTCCAGATCTTATTAGGCAAATTTATAGGTTTAGTTATGTTGTATTTACAAAAGCATACACTGATAGGTTTGTTCAAAGAGCTATGGTGGAGATCTAAAATAATACCACAGGAATTGTGGTTCATCTGCCTTGAATGAATTGCATGTGATATATGGTAACAGAAAAGATAAATGTAAAACAATCTTTTTATATCACCATTTTTCTTCCTTGTGGTTGTGTTGGAAGTTGGACCTTGTGTAAGGACTGAGATTCAGACCGACAGTGACATCTATTCGCTTGATTATTATTGACATCACCTCGTATCAACTTTTAAAACCCAGCAAATGGTGCAATCGTTTTATCATCAGTACTGAATCTGATCTGTTTAAGATACTAAGCTGTTTTGTGTTGTTCTCTCTGAAGAACTTGCTTACAAAAATAAAATTATGTAAGTTCTGTTGTGTTTGGGTGTTCCAGTCACTGTTGAGCTTCATACTAATTCCCAGCAGTTAATGTCCTTCAATGCACAATGAATGTGAAGGGTAATTGAAACTTCAGAAATAATTTGTATAGTAAATTGGTTGAGTGGTTATGTGACTTCATAAATTCACTTTAAAGTTTCATAATAGCATTTTGAGTGGTCTTGCCACTAATGCAGATTACTATTATTTCTAAAATGCTGTATTGATGTTGTATGGAATTAATGTATCAAAGCACAGTAATATTGAACTGGCGAAAAAATAATTAATAAAATCACATGGCCATTTATTTAATCCTGATTTGGGTTCATTTTTATCGTAGCAACAAATTTTTACTGATCTATGCGTATCTTAAGTTGTGTTATTCCTAGCCCATCTATTTCCCCCCCCCCCCCACATACACAATAATCCACAGGTCTCTGCAGTTTGTTTTGGTCAAGTAACTAAAATGCGTGTGAGTTCCTGATCACTATTAAAATATTATTAGACATTAGACATGATGATAATTTGCTGGTTTGCATTAATTGTACCTCCTACAGAGTCCCTGATGTAAATAAGTACACATAAAACACAGAGCAGTACAGCACAGGAACAGGCCATTCGGTCCACAATGCTGTGCCAAACCAGCTATAAACCAAATCAAAAACAGCCAAACCCTAATTCCTCCTACCGACATCATGTCCATATCCCTCCACCTTTCTTGCATCCATGTGCCTGTCCAAATGTCTCTTAAAAGCCTCTAATGCATTTACCAAAACAACAGGCAGTGCATTCCAGGCATCCGTGACTCTCTAAGAAAAATACTTGCCCCTCATATCTCCCTTGAACCTACTCCCCTCTCACATTAGATGCAAGCCTTCTGATATTAGATATTTCAATTCAGTGAAACAGAGCTCTTTGTCCACTCAATCTATGTCTCTCATAATCTTGTAAACCTCTATCAGATCTCCCCTCAACCTCTAATGCCCCAGAGAAAAATAAGTTTATGCAGCCTCTTGTGATGGTACATGTCCTTAAACCAAGCAGCATCCTGGTAAACCTCTTCTGCACCCTCTCCAAAGCTTCAACACCCTTCCTGTACGCAATACTCCAGATGTGGCCTAACTAGAGTTTTATAAAGTTGCAATATAACCTCTTGACTTTTGAACTCAGTGCCTCAACTAATAGAGGCAAGCGTGCCATAAGCCTTCTTAACCACCTCATCAACCTGTGTAGTCACTTTCAAGGAGCTACGAACTTGAATCTCAAGATCTCTCTGCTCAACAACATTGTTAAGGATCTTGCCCTTAACCATGTACTGTCTGCTTGCATTTGCTCCACCAAGGTACAACACCTCACATTTATCTGTGTTAAACTCCATCCACCATTTCTGCAACTGATCTATATCATGGTGTCAAGAGAAAATCTGCAGATGCTGGAAATCCGAGCAACACATACAGATTGCTGGAGGAACTTATCAGGCCAGGTAGCATCTATGAAAAAACTAAAAAGTACTGCCAAAGGGTTTTGGCCGGAAACATCACCTGTACTTTTTTCCGTAGCTACTGCCTGGCCTTCTGAGTTCCTCCAGCATTTTGTGTACATCACACTGTATTCTTTGCCAGTCTTCTACACTATCCGCAACTCCAGCAATCTTGGTCTCATCCCTAAACTTACTAACCCACCGATCTACATTTTCATCCAGGTCATTTATATCATTTATATACATCACAGACAACAGTGGTCCTTGTAGAACAACACTAAATACAAACCTCTGGCTCAAGTAAGGCCCTTCAACCACTACCTTCTGTCTTCTTTGCGCTAGCCTTTTCTGAATCCCAACAGCCATTTCGCAGTGGACCCCATGCATCTTATTCTTCTGGATTAGCCTCCCATGAGGGACTTTGTCAAATGCTTTACTAAAGCCCATCTAGACAATATCCATTGCCCTACCCTCATCAATCTCTCTCCTCACCTACCTTGTCAAAAAACTCAATCAAGTTGGTAAGAAGCAATCTGCCACACACAAAGCTATGCTGGCTCTCCCTAATTAGGCCATGATCTTCCAAATGCTCATATACCTTATCCCTGAGAATTTTCTCCAGTAATTTCTGTACAACTGATTTGAAATTTGTAAATGGCAAGCACATGGTTGGATTTTTTTTTGTTGCAATTGACTTTCTGGTATGCCCTAAACCAACCGTAAAAGTTACACTGGAAACATTCTTACTATGTTAGCTACTCATTTTCTAGATCATATAGCAATGTGGGTGAATTACAGTATCAGGATAAATACAAAAGCTTGACCTCAGTTTTCTTAGTCTTGTGCCAATAATATTAAAAGAGCCAGAAGAAACTTGCATTCATGTAGAAATGCTGTTTGCGTTTTAGAAACTTAGCTGGTGGTGTAATGTAGGAAGCATGCCAGCCAATCTTTGCGCAACAAACTCCCTCAAACAGTAACAATTTTTTGTAATTATGTCAATTAAGGGATAAATATTAATCAAGACACATAGGATAACTTCCCGATTGATCAACTTACTACTGTGGGATCTGTGTCATCCCTCACATTGAAAAGGCAGCATCTCAACAGAGCAGTGCATTATTTTGTAAAAATGTAACTCTTCATAACATAATTTGATTATGCAAGTTGCACAAAGTAATTCTTGGGCAGGCAGAGCTTAATAACTTCCTGCTGCATAAATTTCTCTCAGCACTATTACCTGCATAACGGCTTTGACACTGCATGTTGCTGCAGATTACATTCAAGTTTAGGACAGAAATTTATGATTGCTTTTTCAAGTGCAACAAGTTCACCATTACCACCTTTGAATTTTGTACTGACAAATCTAATATTCCCACTTTTCACAATTTCCAGATTAGCTCCAAAGGGAACCAGGAAATGACGGAATACAAACTTGTAGTGGTTGGAGCTGGAGGTGTGGGAAAGAGTGCCTTAACTATCCAATTGATTCAGAACCACTTTGTGGATGAATATGATCCAACAATAGAGGTAAGTGGGCACAGACCAATGGATAGGTTCTTAAAGTAAATTTGACAGATTTTTATTGGAGTTTGTGTTTGAACTAATGTAGTTTTCTTTCTAGCAGTCAAAAAATGAATCTGGATTTGACATTGAACTTTTCTAAAATACTTCCTGTTATTGATATGTGAAACAGTTTAAGGTGCTTTCCAGCCAATTAAGTGCTTCAGAAGTGTAACACTGTTGAAATGCCAAAATCAGTAGGCATTTCTACATTGCAAGTCACCCAGATCAGATGTTTTTAATAGTAAGGGATTACAGATGGTCTGGATCAAAGCTCAAAGTACTTTTATGACCAAAGTATGTACACTATATACAACCTTGAGATTTGTCTCCTTAAAGATGGCCACAAAGAAACCTGATAGAACCCATTTTTTAAAAAAACACCCTTGTGGAAAAACAAAGGAACAATTCATACAAACAATAAAATGTAAGCGAGTAACATTCAGAACTAAAGCTCATGAAAGTGAGTTCACAGCCACAAAGCCAGTCTGGTTGTCTGTTAGTTGCAGGCCACAGCCTCAGTTCAATAGAGACAGGCTGAACACTGCTCTGTGCCTCGCTTCTGGCCCTGATACCCTAACCTTTTCAATCTGGCCTTATGCTTATATCATCCAACGTCAAGTTGTCCCTCACTCTTGGGTTCAGCCTCCGCTGCCCTGACTCTACCTTGCCCCGTCTTGGATCCATCACTTTCAATTGGCTCCAAGTCTGTTCAAGCTCATTTCCTGCTCTTGGGCCTGGGCCCTGCCACCTTGATTCAGCCCAGACACACCACACCACAACCACCTTGCACCATCGAGACTTCTGTTTGCGCAAGTGGTTCAAAAGCTCAGTGCTAAAAGGGAAATTACAGACCATTAATTGCGGTGATCATTTACCAGAAAAAGTGTGATTAATAGAGTAGTTAGTAGAGTTTTGTTTGCTACCAGTAAGATGTCTCTGTGTTTCACCAGCACCATCTTAAATTGGATATCAGTAATAACTGCTATGCTCTTAGAATAATGTGATGTCATTTAATTTTGAACTTCAATTTGGTGTCTCATCAAAACAATGGCATTTCTCCCTATTTGATACTGCCCCGTTACTGCAATGACTGTGGAAGTCGAGATGTAGTGCTCAAATCTTTGGAATAGGATTTAAATCAGTAAAACTCTGACTTAACCAGTTTTATTGAGCTGCAGCTGGCATTCTGTTACAATGGGCACTAATGTTCACTTGTCATATTCCAAATGAATTAACTTTTCCTGTATGCTCGATAATTCCTTAAAAGATGACAACATTGTCAAATGTAACCTGGCTTTCACTAATCCATGAATTTGCTAAATGTTTGCTTGTCTCTTATAAAGAAGTATTCTATAGATTTTTTGTTACTGATCTATGGTGATAGAAAATACTGATTGGCCAGTATATTCCACATCTTTATACTTTCCCCTTTAGTCGTTAACGTTCACCATTTTCCAGTATATGGTATAATTTCCGTTTTGAAAGAACTCTGGAACAAATAGTGCTTTATCAAAAGTGAAATAAAAATTGTCTAGAGCCGATAACTTACTAATGCAGAAGGAAAATATTCTGTGTATTGGAAGTCTGAAGTAGAAAGAAAATATTGGAAAAGTGCAGCAAAGTACATTTAGAATTATTGAATTGTGACTCAATTGATGACCATTCACTACAGAGTTTGTACTAGCTTTTATAGAGCATATCAGTCAGTTCAATATCCTACTCTTTTTCTGTAACCTTGAATTTATTTTCCTTCAAGGTTCTTGTTTTTTTTTAAAGCCCTGATTAAATGTTTCTACCAGCACTGCAAATAGGCAGTTCTAGATAGTAGCTGTTTGATTTTTTTTTGCATTTTCTCCCACCTCTTGCCATTGCTTTTCATCTATGTCCACTGGCATTTTAACTGTCTTCAGCAGGAACAGTTTCCCCCAATCCTATTTAAACACACCAGTGCCGTATCAAAACTCCTAACTACTTCTTTTGCTGCAAGGAGAACAAATGATCTTCTGCAGTCTAATCTTTCAACTAAAATCATTCATATTTTACCATACTATTAAATTTTGAGACCTTTCTATGAGACCTTCTTCCTAAAGTGTGGTGGTGTAGCGGTGTGCTACACGCAGCGCTAAAATTACGACACGGAGTCGGTAACTGCAGTCGAAGGAAAAAACTTTATTCGAAAACTTCAGCCTCACTTTTAAGCCTCTGTCAACCGGCCCCCCATGGCGCGGAGGCTCCAAACCTCTGTGCTCGCAAACCCCCGTAGGCTATCTAATTGTGAGTCGGTTCGGATACGCTAGGAAATGGGTCGCCACATAACCCCCCCCCCCCCAGAACCGGCGATACACCCCCCAATGTCCACAGTCTGGGCCAGAACCTGCTTGGGAGGTCGGCCTCTGCGCCAAGGCGCCGGAAACTCGGCCGGTTGCGCCAGGTCCACATGGGCTGGCTTGAGGCGGTCCACCGTGAAAACCTCCTCCTTCCCCCCAACGTCCAGCACGAACGTGGACCCGTTGTTCCGGAGCACCATAAACGGCCCCTCGTATGGCCGCTGCAGCGGTGACCGATGCCCGCCCCTTCGTACAAACACAAACTTACAGTTCTGTAGGTCTTTGGGTACGCAGGTCGGGTGCCGCCCATGCTGTGAAGTGGGTATGGGGGCCAGGTTACCGAGCTTCTCGCGAAGTCTGCCCAGGACTGCTGCGGGTTCTTCCTCTTGCCCCCTTGGGGTTGGTAGGAACTCCCCGGGGACGACCAGGGGCGCGCCGTATACCAACTCGGCCGACAAGGCTTGCAGGTCGTCCTTGGGCGCTGTGCGGATGCCGAGTAGGACCCAGGGAAGCTCGTCCGCCCAGTTGGCTCCTCGCAGGCGGGCCATGAGGGCCGACTTCAGGTGACGGTGGAAACGCTCCACTAGCCCGTTCGACTGTGGGTGGTAGGCAGGTGGCGATCAGGGCTCGGGCGCAAGATTCGGAGGTGGTGTCGGTGAGCCACGATAGTCAGGAGGTAATGCGCTCCGCGCGACACTGGCAGGGGGCCCACGATATCCACATGAATGTGGTCGAAACGCCGGTGGGCGGGATGGAACTGCTGCGGTGGGGCTTTGGTGTGCCGCTGCACCTTGGCCGTCTGGCAGTGCATGCACGTTCTGGCCCATTCACTGACCTATTTGCGGAGTCCGTGCCAAACGAACCTGCTGGAAACCATCCGGACAGTCGTCCGGATGGAGGGATGCGCCAAGTTATGAATGGAGTCGAAAACGCGGCGCCGCCATGCTGTCGGGACGACCGGACGGGGCTGGCCGGTGGCGACGTCACAGAGTAGGGTCCTCTCACCCGGGCCTATGGGGAGGTCCTGGAGCTGCAAACCGGAGACTGCGGTCCTGTAACTCGGAATCTCCTCATCCGCCTGCTGTGCCTCTGCCAGCGCCTCAAAGTCTACCCCTTGGGAAAGGGCATGAACGGTAGGGCCAGAGAGCGCATCCGCCACGACATTGTCCTTACCCGAGACGTGCCAGACATCCGTCGTGTATTCAGAGATGTAGGACAGGTGGCGTTGCTGGCGGGATGACCAGGGGTCGGATGCTTTCGTAAACGCAAAGGTAAGCGGTTTGTGGTCCGTGAACGCGGTGAAGGGCCGACCTTCTAGGAAGTACCTGAAATGCCGGATTGCCAGGTAGAGTGCCAACAGTTCCCAGTCGAAAGCACTGTACTTAAGCTCGGGTGGTCGCAGGTGCTTGCTGAAAAACGCCAGGGGTTGCCAGCGACCTGCGATGAGTTGCTCCAGCACCCCACCGACTGCCGTGTTGGATGCGTCCACTGTGAGGGCGGTAGGGGTGTCCATTCTGGGATGTACTAGCATTGCGGCGTCTGCCAAAGCTTCCTTCGTTTGAACGAAAGCGGCGGCGGACTCCTCGTCCCAGGTAATGTCCTTGCTCGGACCCGACATCAGGGCGAACAGGGGGCGCATGATCCGGGCAGCTGAAGGGAGGAAGCGGCAGTAGAAATTGACCATACCTACGAATTCCTGAAGGCCTTTGATCGTGGTGGGTCGGGGGAAGTGGCGGACCGCATCTACCTTAGCGGGCAGAGGGGTTGCCCCGTCTTTAGTAATTCTGTGGCCCAGGAAGTCAATGGTATCGAGTCCGAACTGGCATTTGGCAGGGTTGATTGTAAGACCGTACTCACTCAGTCGGGCGCAGAGTTGACGGAGGTGGGACAGATGCTCCTGACGACTGCCGCTGGCTATGAGGATGTCATCTAAATAGATGAACGCGAAGTCCAGGTCCCGTCCCACCGTGTCCATTAACCGCTGGAACGTCTGTGCGGCATTCTTCAGGCCGAACGGCATGTGGAGGAACTCGAAAAGGCCGAATGGGGTGATGAGAGCCGTTTTGGGGACGTCGTCAGGATGCATCGGGATTTGATGGTATCCCCGGACGAGATCTACCTTGGAGAAGATCCGTGCGCCGTGCAGGTTTGCCGCAAAGTCCTGAATGTGCGGCACGGTAGCGGTCCGGTGTGGTAGCCTCGTTCAGCCTGCGGTAGTCGCCGCACGGTCTCCAGCCCCCCGTCGCTTTGGGCACCATGTGCAGGGGGGAAGCCCATGGGCTGTCGGACCGCCGGATGATCCCCAATTCCTCCATCCTCTGGAACTCCTCCTTCGCCAGTCGGAGCTTGTCCGGGGGAAGCCGCCGAGCACGGGAATGGAGGGGTGGTCCCTGGGTCGGGATGTGGTGCTGTACGCCGTGCCTGGGCATGGCTGCTGTGAACTGCGGTGCCAGAACCGATGGGAACTCCGCCAGGACCCTGGTGAAGTCGTTGTCGGACAGCGTGATGGAGCCGAGGTGAGGGGCCGGCAACTGGGCTGCACCCAGGGAGAACGTCTGAAAGGTCTCGGCGTGTACCAGTCTCTTCCTGGGCAGGTCGACCAGCAGGCTGTGAGCCCGCACAAAATCCGCACCCAGAAGCGGTTGGGCTACGGCGGCCAGTGTGAAGTCCCACGTGAACTGGCTGGAGCCGAACTGTAGCTGTACCTGGCGGGTGCCATAGGTCCTTACGGTGCTGCCATTCACGGCCCTCGGGGGGGACCCGGTGCCCTGCTGCGGGTGTCGTAACTCGTCGGAGGTAAAACGCTGATCTCAGCCCCAGTATCGACCAAAAACCGGCGTCCCGACCTTCTATCCCACACATACAGGAGGCTATCCCGATGGCCAGCCGCCGTAGCCATCAGCGGCGGCTGGCCCTGGCGTTTCCCGGGAACTTGCAGGGCGGGCGACAACGGCGGGCTCCTGGTTTGCTGCCGGGAGCGGGGCTGGGAGATCCGTGCGATGGACGCCCCGCTCACCTTTTTGGCGTTCCACAGCAAGTCCGCCCGGGCTGCCACCTTCCGGGGGTCACTGAAATCCGCGTCGGACAGCAGCAGGCGGATGTCCTCGGGCAGCTGCTCCAGGAATGCTTGCTCAAACATGAGGCAGGGTGTGTGTTCGTCGGCGAGAGACAACATCTCATTCATTAAAGCCGATGGAGGTCTGTCGCCCAAGCCATCCAGGTGCAGTAAACGGGCAGCCCGCTCGCGCCGTGAGAGTCCGAAAGTCCTGAGGAGCAGGGCTTTGAATTCCGTGTACTTGCCGTCTGCCGGGGGCGACTGTACAAACTCCGCGACCTGGGCCGCTGTGTCCTGGTCGAGGGAGCTCACCACGTAGTAGTAGCGGGTGTCTTCTGAGGTGATCTGGCGAACGTGGAATTGGGCTTCGGCTTGCTGGAACCATAGGTCCGGGCGCTGTGTCCAGAAACCTGGCAGTTTCAACGAAACCGCATGAACAGAGGCGGCGTCGGTCATTTCTGGTCCAAAAATCGTTTGGACCGTCGGGGTCACCAATTGTAGCGGTGTGCTACACGCAGCGTTAAAATTACGACACGGAGTCGGTAACTGCAGTCGAAGGAAAAAACTTTATTCGAAAACTTCAGCCTCACTTTTAAGCCTCTGTCAACCGGCCCCCCATGGCGCGGAGGCTCCAAAACTCTGTGCTCGCAAACCCCCGTAGGCTATCTAATTGTGAGTCGGTTTGGATACGCTAGGAAATGGGTCGCCACAGTGGCTTTAATTGGCAACAATTATAGATTGTGGCCTATGCGAATCAGCAAAATTCCTCTGCTGTTGTATTTGGTAAGTCTGTTCACAAGTCTAAGATTCCAAATGCTTCACTAAACACACTCTCAAAATGTTCTGTCACTTTCAAATATTGCATGCAAATATTCCAGGTCCTTTTCTTCCTGCACACCCATCCAAAAAATTAATGTTTTTTCCTACTCAGTCTTTTGATCTAAGTGTTTAATTTTATGCTCTTCTGTATTAAATTTAATTTGTCACTTGCCTGCTTATTCTGCTAGCCTGTACTGTCGGTCCCCTTAAGTGTGTTGTCATTGTCCTCACTTTTATTTGGTCTACTATATTTTTACATCACCTGCAGGTTTTGAAATTTTTGCCTTTCGTATTAATATCCAAGTTAATCTATATAAGTAGTGGTCCCAGCACCTAACCTGGGGAGTTCTACCATTGTCCAGTCTGATAATATCCATTTTCTTTGTGTCATTGATTATAGAACACTGCAGCACACCTGGTCCATGCTGAACTATTCTGCTTAGTCCCATCCACCTGCACCTGGACCATAGACTTCCACACTCCTCCCATCCCTTGTTTTTCTTAAGTGTTGAAATCGAACCTGCATCCACCACTTCCACTGGCAGCTTGTGCCACACTCTCACTATTCTCTAAGAAAAGCCCTTAACATTTCACCTTTCACCCTTACTCTATAACCTCTAGTTGTATTCTCACCCAACTGCTATGGAAAATGTCTGCTTGCATTTACCCTACTCATAATTTTGTATACCTCTATCCAATCTCCCCTCATTCTCCAACACTCAAGGGGAAAAAAATCCTAACCTATTCAACCTTTCTCTATAACTCAAGATCTCAAGTTCTGGCAACATCCTTGTAAATATTCTCTGCACTATTTCAATCCTATTGATACCTTTCTTGTAGGTAAGTCACCAGAACTGCACACAATACTCTAAATTAGGTCTCATCAAGTTTCACATAACTTTCCAACTCTTGTGTATTCTGTAATTTTAATTAGGCTCTCTTTATGACCATATCTACTTTCAAAGAATTATAGATCTGTATTCCAAGATCCTTTTATTTTATGTACCCCTCAGTGCCCTGCCTTTCATTGTGTAAGTCCTACCTTGATTTGTCCTCCCTAAGTGCAACACTGTCTCCAAATCAATTTCTTATTCATGCTGTTTATTCGATTATCTTCAATTTGCAAAACATAAGAAATGGGAGCAGGAGGTGGCCATCTGTTGATCTGGCCATTGACTCATCTCCATCAACCTTCCTTTTCCCCATAACCCTCAATTCCCCTATGTAAAAATTTATCCAACCTTGTCTTAAATATTTATTAAGGTAGCCTCCACTGCTTCATTGAGCAGAAAATTCCACAGATTCACCACTCTCGGAAAAGCAGTTCCTTCTCATCTCCATCCTAAACCTACTCCCCCGAATCTTGAGGCTATTTCCCCTTTTTTGCTAGCTATTCTTTAGGTTGGGGTTTCATAAAATGTCCTTTGAAAATCTACATTGGTGACATCTTTTGCATTCCCTTCAGCAGCTTCTCTGTGTGTTATTCAGAAAGTCAGAAGGCATGGAATCCAGGGAAGTTTGGCCAGGTGGATTCAGAATTGGCTTGCCCGCAGAAAGCAGAGGGTCTTGGTGGAGGGAGTACATTCAGATTGGAGGGTTGTGACTTGTGGTGTTCCACAAGGATTGGTTCTGGGACCTCTACTTTTTGTGATTTTTTTAACGACCTGGATGTGGGGGTAGAAGGGTGGGTTGGCAAGTTTGTAGACAACACAAAGGTTGGTGGTGTTGTGGATAGTGTAGAGCATTGTCGAAGATTGCGGAGAGACACTGATAGGATGCAGAAGTGGGCTGAGAAGTGGCAGATGGAGTTCAACCCAGAGAAGTGTGAGGTGGTGCAGTTTGGAAGGACAAACCCCAAGGCAGATTTCAAAGTAAATGTCAGGATGCTTGGAAGTGTGGAGGAGCAGAAGGATCTGGGGGTACATGTCCACAGATCCCAGAAAGTTGCCTCACAGATAGATAAGATAGTTAAGAAAGCTTAACTTAAGCTTAAGCTTATGGAGTATTAGCTTTCATAAGTTGAGGGATAGAGTTTAAGAGTCGCAGGGTAATGATGCAGCTCTATAAAACTCTGGTTAGGCCACACTTGGAGTACTGTGTCCAGTTCTGTTCACCTCACTATAGAAAGGATGTGGAAGCATTGGAAAGGGTACAGAGGAGATTTACCAGGATGCTGCCTGGTTTAGAGACTGCATTATGATCAGAGATTAAGGGAACTAGGGCTTTACTCTTGGAGAGAAGGAGGATGAGAGGAGGCATGATAAAAGTATACTAGATAGAGTGGAGAGCCAGCACCTCTTCCCCAGGGCACCACTGCTCAATACAAGAAGACATGGCTTTAAGGTAAGGGGTGGAAAGTTCAAGGGGGATATTAGAGGAAGGTTTTTTACTCTTGAGAGTGGTTGGTGCGTGGAATGCACTGCCTGAGTCAGTGGTGGAGGCAGATACACTAGTGAAATTTAAGAGACTACTAGACAGGTATAGGGAGGAATTTAAGGTGGGGGCTTATATGGGAGGCAGGGTTTAAAGGTCGGCACAATATTGTGGGCCGAAGGGCCTGTACTGTGCTGTATTGTTCTATGTTATCAAGAAGTTAAATCAATTAGTTAAACGTACAGGTAGTCCCCGAGTTACAAACATTAGACTTACAGACAACTCGTACTTACAAACTGAGCAAGGAGAATGCTGTCTGCCATTTTAAGTCAGAACGCGACGCCATCCGCCATTTTAAGTCGGATTGCGATGCCGTCCGCCATTTTAAGTCGTTGCGGTTGACACTGTGTTGAGTGTTCAACTTTGTATTTGGCTTAAATTTTTCTTGGCAAGCCTCACCCTGACCCGGCCCCCCCCCCCCCCCCCACCTTTCTGGTCGGCTGGTGGCGCAGTGAGATCAGTGCCAGGCTCGACTTCGATCCAGTGACAGACCACTCCTGTGCCAGGTTGATGTCGAGCTTGAAGCTCGACCTCATTTAAAAAAAACCACTGCCACCTCCAGTTTAAATTCCCACGCTGAATATTGTGGAGTAACAAATACCCAAATCCAGCACAGCTCCCACTTGTCCTATTTAGCCTGTCTCAGTGCGGTGGTCCTTAGGACCCAATGGACCTTGGGAGCTGGCACAGCTCGGGACCCGTCGCCTGCAGTGTTTCTGTTCCATTGACGGGAAGCGATTGCGATTGAAAATAAAGTGGAAATAATAAAGCGTTTGGTAAGAGGTGAAACGCCATCGGTCATTGGAAAAGTGTTAGGCTACAGTCAGTCAACGATTGGAGCAATTTTAAAGGATAACGGATAAAGTGAGAACAATGGAGCATGTGAAAGGCCCTGCCCCGATGAAAGCTACAATTATTACTAAGCAACGCAATGGTTTAATTATTGGAATACATACGTTTCTTAAGTGTTTTATATGCATAGAAAGGTGAAATATATACTGTATACTAAGACAAACATTTGACTAACTGACGCTAAATAATACCGGATGTAGTTCCGACTTGCGTACAAATCCAACTTAAAGACGGACTCAGGAACGGAACTCGTACGTAACCCGGGGACTGCCTGTAATTTGGTTTTAGAAACTTCATTCAGACTCTCTTCATTATGTGAGCTTCCCTAAGTGCCAGCTAACTTTATTCTTAGATTATGGTTTCTAGGAGATGAAATTATGGTTGCTAGGCCTTTAAAATACCCAAAACATTAACTATTTTTGTCACCTTTTTGTTTGATCTACCAAGTCTCCATTCTTTTCCCTTCATTTTGGATGACTTACTATTATCAATATTTGCTAGTGAAAAAACACCAAATGTTCTACACGCTCAGCAGGTCAGCCACTACTTGGTTTATCTTTCTGTTGATGCTTCCTGACCTGCTGAGTTTTTCTGGCAATTCCTCATCTTATTTCAGATTTTCACATTTTTTTTAACGATTCCCATTAACTCTTTGCAGGACACTTTTAAAGTGCAATTTCACATTTTTCTTGCAGCTTTTGCATGCTCAGAAATAATCTAAATGTCAGTCTTCTCTAAATGTCAATATTCTGGAATATATTTTATTATTTCTGGAATACTTGTAGACGGTTGAGTGACTATAAACTTGAAATTGTAATTAGTGCTTTTTATTTACCTGTCAGTGTAATTGCTTGGTACTATGACTGCAGAACAGAATTTTAAGAATGATGCTGGTTGAAACTCCCTAGTCTGGCACTCTTGGGATTTGACTGGTGCTGGACCACAGATAGTTCCCCCGATCATTTTCCCCTGAACAGGAGTACTGCTTTTTTCAAAGTACAGACACTCCCTGAGCCATGTAAATAATAAGAGAACTGACTTGAGCCTGAAGTTTCTGTAAATTGGAAACATCAGCTGAGGTTGCAAAAGTTCCATTGGTGCAGTAATTAGCTTCGGATTAGTTATAGATCCTAGCTAATTAGTATAGATTTGTACCAATGATTCAAAACATAGTGACTACAGAATGCTGGACTGGAGAATTTCATCCTGTATTTTTGTGTTCGTCTGTCTTTATACTAACCTTCCAGTGTGCTTGTGGGTTCAAACATTTCTACTTGCTGCTCTAACACAAACCCAGGGGAAATGAGTATAATCGGTTGCAATGTGTACAATTTTTAATTCTCAATTCATGGGTATTACTGTGTAATGATTGCTGAAATATAATTTAAAATAAATTCATCTTGTTTTTCTCTTCAGGACTCCTATAGGAAACAGGTAGTGATTGATGGTGAAACATGTTTGTTGGACATTCTGGACACAGCAGGTCAAGAAGAGTACAGTGCTATGAGGGATCAGTACATGAGGACAGGCGAAGGATTTCTCTGTGTCTTTGCCATAAACAATCATAAATCATTTGCAGATGTTCACTTGTACAGGTGGGTGGAATATTCATTCTACAATCAGCTTTTGAGAAGGTTAAAAGTAAGTTTAAGTTTTAGATCACTGGCTACCATTAAATTCGCCTATGAAAATCTGCCTCAACTTATAAACTAGCCAGGATATTGTTCAAATTTAATTTTGAGTCTAAATCTATGGAGATATTTTGGCAGATGAATAATTCCTGTAGAAATAACTGATAGAAACTTCAGAACTTTAAAAGTCTGTCCTGGAAGCAGCCCAAAAAAAGACTTTCTATACCAACTTCTGTACTTCGTGGATGTTGAATTTTATTTTAATAGTGGCATACTGAAGACTACAGCTATAGAGTACCAAACATAACTATAGAAGCATAATGGCCAAATTGTCTATGGTAAATTGGGAAATTTAGTTTAAAAATACATCAGATATTGAAAATGTTTCATAATGTAGACAGAAAGGGCTAGTTCAGTGGACAACTAATTTCATTAGTTCAGCACCGTGGGCCAAGATGCCTGTTGCTGTGCTGCACTGTTCTATTATCTTTAATTATCAGTAAAGCTCCCTAATGTTGACAAATAAGAATACCATGGGAAAAATCTTTTATGAAAGGATTAAGTGTTAGATTACAGGAAAAAATGGATTTGTGAAATTGGAATATAGTTAAAGGAGGACCAAAAATTGATGTGAGGAAATAAACCTATGAGTAATACAAAAAATGTAAGAGCTACTTGAACTGTACAGAAAGAGAGTAAGAAAATAATTCAGATCAAAGAAACGAGTATTAAGGAAACAATGTTCATGTAAGTGAGCATGTCTGCCTTAATCATATTAGAAATAATAAGGATGTTATGGGCTAATAGAAATTTAAAGAACCATTATTAAAGAAATAGTGCTAGAAAAATGAATGTGACTACAAATCTATCAATGTGGGTCCTGAATGGCTGCCTTTTCTAAAAAAAAGTGAGAAGATGATAGTTGTTGTGAACTTCCAAAATGTTCTCTTTGGAACACAAGAACATAAGAAATAGGAGCAGCAGTAGGCCATCCGGACTGTTGAGCTCATTCCACCATTCAGTAAGACCATGGCTGATATGACCATGGATTCATCTCCACCTACCTGCCTTTCCCCTGTAACCCCTAAATCTCCTACTATGCAAAAATCTATCCAGCCTTGTCTTAAATAAATCTACCGCATCATTGGGCAGAGAATTCCACAGATTCACCACTCTCTGGGAAAAGCAGATCATCCTCATCTCCATCCTAAATTTACTTACCCGATTCTTGAGGCTATGTCTTCTAGTTCTAGTTTCACCTACCAGTGGAAACCACTTTCCTGCCTCTTTCTTATCTATCCCTTTCATATTTTTATATTTTTCTGTAAGATCTCTTCTCATCCTTCTGAAGTTTGGATACACTACACTCGGTCCCTCTTCCAAATTGTATATCGTGAACTGTTGTGGGCCCAGCACCGACCCCTGCGTCACACTGCTCACCACTGATTGCCAACCAGAGTCACACCCATGTATCCCAACTCTCTGCTCTCTATTGGTTTACCAATCCTCTATCCATACCAATACATATGCCACCTTATCAAAGGCCTTCTGGAAATCCAAGTAAATAATGTTCATCTGTTCCCCTTTATCCACTGTGCTCATTATATCCTCAAAGAACTCCCGTAAGTTTGTCAAACAGGACCTGCCTTTGCAGAATCCATGCTGTGTTTGTCTGATAGATCCATTTCTTTCCAGATGCCTCGCTATTCCTTCTTTATTGATAGCTTCAAGCATTTTCCCAATGACAGATGTTAAATTAACTGGCCTATAGTCACCTGCCTTTTGCCTACATCCTTTTTTGAACAGTGACGTGACATTCACCTACTTCCAATCTGCTGGGACCTGCCCAGAGTTCAGAGGATTTTAGTAAATTATCACCAAAGCCTCTATTATAACCTTTGCCATTTCTTTCAGTACCTTGGGATGCATTCCATTAGGACCAGGAGACCTGTCTATCTTTAGGCCTACAAGTTTGCTGAGTACTGCCTCCTTAGTGATAGCTATTGTTTCGAGGCCCTCGTCTCCCATTGCATCCATATCTAAATTGAGCTTAATGACCAGTGCACGTGTTACAGTGTGTTAACATGTGCTTGATAATCAGTAGACAGATGAATAAAAATAATGAATTGTTAAATTTGGTTTGGTAATTGGCACAAGAGATTCTGCAGATGCTGGAAATCCAGAATAACACCCACAAAATGCTGGAAGAACTCAGCAGGTCATGCAGCATCTATGGAAATGAATAAACAATCAACACTCTGGGCTGAGACCTTTCATCAGGACTGGAAAGGAAAGGGGAAGATGCCAGAATAAAAAAAGTGGGGTAAGGAGGACAATCTAGAACAGGGGTGGGCAAACTTTTTGACTTGAGGGCCACAGAGGGTTCTAAAATTTGACAGGGGGGCCGGACCAGGAGCAGATGGACGGAGTGTTTTGGTAATACACCTCGTAAGAGAAAATAAAATATCATGGGATATGTAGAAAACATGTGCTTTAATTTCAATTGAAAATGAACAAATGCATTACAACAAAATATCTGTCTTTGAAGTCCCATGGTATTTAGCTATTTATTGAAATGACTTTTAAAACACTGAAAATTAAATGAATAAAATACAGCTTTTTTTAATAGTAACAGTTATTATTTTCTGTTACTATTCTGTTATCCTTCAAGATATTATCATCATCACTCTCCTCCTGACTGTCTTTATTTCAAAAACGGTAGGAGATGCAGGTCTACTTGTCCTGCTCCTTCTTATTCAATTGTCCCCTGCGCCAAAATGACAGAACAATGAGAGCGCGCCAGTATGCGGAGCGTGTTATTTGATCTGCGCACAATGACAGAACAGTGAGAGCGCGCCAGTATGCGGAGCGCGTTATTTGATCTGGAGCGCATTTTTTATTTTGAGAACGTACGTGCACCTGCGCACTACTCATGTCCATCACTTAACAGAACTGACATGTAACATGTAAGGCTTATTGAAAAAAATATTTTCAAATGCATTTTTTACATGACACAATGAAGAAACTTATTTTTAATTTCAGTGGGAACAGTGTTGTTGGTCTCCCTTTTTAGCCAGCGCATCAAAGTCTGGATTTAGTTTTGTTGTGGCGATTCTCAGGATGGATCTGAGGTGTTGGTCAGTTAACTTGGATCTGTGGCTGGCTTTGTTGATGTTCATGACGCTGAACGCCTGTTCACACAAATAGGTCGAGCCGAACAACGCCAGCATCTTCTATGCCATCCTCTGGAGGTTTGGAAACACCTCTTTAACAAGTGAAGCATAAAAGTCATTCAGTTTAAGAGAGTTGAACTTCTCTTTTAAGATGGGGTCAGACTGAAGGTCGATCAGTTCCAGCTGTAGCTCCTCTGGTGCTGTTTCAGGATCTTGTGACAGGGGACAGGCCACCAACCGAAGTGACTTGTCAATTTTTTCAAAATCAGAAAGGCGACGGCAGAATTCTCTGTGCAGCGCATCCAGTGACTCGCTGTATTTTTTCACATTTGCGCCGGCCTCTTCCAGCGTGGCTAGTGTGGGAAAATGAGTGAATAACTTATTCGAAATTTGCCTGGAGAGAAAAACCAGCTTGGATTTAAAGGCTTTCACGTTTGTGTACATGTCATTCACAAACTGATCCTTCCCCTGTAGCTTCACGTTCAGTTCATTCATGTGTGAAAATATATCCACAGCAAACGCAAAGTCACAAAGCCAGCTCTTGTTGCTCAGCTCAGGAAATTTGCCAGCCTTCCTCCGTAACTCCAAAAATGCACCGATATCCTCTTTGAGCTCCCATACTCGTTGAAACACTTTGCCCAAACTTAACCAGCGGACACGGGAGTGATAAAGTAGGTCCTGGTGATCCACATCAGTTTCCTCCAGGAACGTGATGAACTGACGGTGCTGAAGTCCCCTTGCACGTATAAAGTTGACAAGTTTTACGTCAGGATTCACAACATGATTCAGCTGTAATACCGATTTACATAGAGATTCCTGGTGGATGATGCAGTGAAGGAAAATAACATCCTGGTCAGGATTTTCATCTTTCACTTTATTCTGTATTCTCCTCAGCAGGCCAACATTTTTCCCCGTCAAATTAGGAGATCCATCTGTGGTGACGTTGATAAGTTTACTCCAAGGGAGCTTCATATTTTCGATGACAGCAGACACCCGGTCATACAAGTCCTCTCCCCGTGTTTTTCCTTTCAGAGACTCCATTGTCAAAAACTCCTCCGTTATTTCAAAAGTATTGTTAATTCCTCGGATAAAAATGAGCTGAGCAGTGTCTTTTACATCGTTGCTTTCATCCAGTGCTAATGAATATAACGTGAACGACTCTGCCTTTTTATATAAGTCGCTGGTTATATCTTCATCTATCAGTTCCACACGGCGAGTCACTGTCCTGCGTGATAAACTGATTTTTTCAAATTTGTCTTTGCTCTCCGGACACAATACACCTGCTGTCTCCACCATACATTCTTTTAAAAACTCACCTTCAGACAGAGGCTTGCTGGCCTTTGCTAATTTGAATGACAGCATAAAACTCGCCTTGGTACTTGAGTCATGAATGGCAGTTTGACGATGAAAAAAATTTTGTTGAGCCTGTAAATTAGCTGCCAACCTCTGAGCATTAGCTTCCCGTTCTTTCGTTGACTGGTCGCTAGCATAGTTGGCATGTTTTGTGGCAAAGTGACGGCTGATATTATATTCTTTAAAAACCGCCACAGTCTCTTGGCATATCAGGCATACAGCAGTTGATCTGTGTTCGGTAAAAAGATATTTAGTTGTCCACTCCTTTTTCAACACCCGACATTCTCTATCCACTTTTCTTTTCTTAGCTCCACTCATCTTTACAGAAGGGGTGAGAGGTTGTAGCGGTGTTCTACACACAGCGCTAAAATTACGACACGGAGTCGGTAACTGCAGTCGAAGGAAAAAACTTTATTCGAAATCCCCCAGCCTCACTTTTAAGCATCCCTCAACCTGCCCCCCGTGGCGCAGAGGCTCCAAAGCTCTGTGCTCGCAAATCCCCGCAGGCTATTTCCCTTAGCCGGAACGCTGGCTAATTGTGAGCAGATTCGGATGTGCCAGAAAAATGGGTCGCCACAAGGTCACAAGGTAAAGCGCAAACGTGGAGTAATACGCTGCACCTCAACAAAGATCAATGTATATAGAGTGCGTCATCTATTGGGAAAACGCCAGAATTGCGGGGGGGAAAACGTTAACAAGGTTTATTAATATAATTTCATCAAGTTCTGCGGGCCGGATTAAAAAGCTTAACGGGCCGCATATGGCCCGCGGGCCGTAGTTTGCCCATGCCTGATCTAGAATGTGATAGGTGAAGCCTGGTGTATGGGAAAGATAAAACACTGGAAAAGAAGAAATGTGATCAAAGAGAGTGACCCACAAGAGAAAGGGGAGAAGGATGGGCATCGGGGGACCACAGGAGAAATGGAAGAGGAAAAGCAGCAGGGGGGGGTGAAGGGCAGGTAAGAGGCCAAAGTGGAAAATACAAGAGGAAAAAAAGAAATGGGGGGAGAAAGTCATCAGAAGGAGAAATCGATGCTCATGCCATCAGGTTGGAGGCTACCCACCAGGAAATTCTGCTTTTGACAGATGGAGTGGTGGTGCTTGACAGCAATTCTCCGGTTTATATTGGATCTTACCAATGTAGAGGAGCCTGCATCGAGGTACTATAGATGACCCCATCAAATTCACAGGTGAAGTATTGCCTCACCTGGAAGGAATGTTTGGGGCCCTGAATGGAGATGAGCAAGTAGGTGAATGGGCAGGTGCAGCATATGTGGATAAATCAATTGTTAAATTTGATCTGGTAATCAGTATGTAGGGAGTAGCAGTAGATTGTTAAATAAACAGCACATTAAATTAGTATAATTGCAATAAGCATGCAGTAAATTTTGATTGAAAAGCAGGAAATAAGATAGCTTGATACAGTTAATTATTAACGTGAGTTTGTAAATGAATATCCAAAAGGCTATAAATTGTTAGATTGGGCTTAAAAGCCAGAATAAAATGAAAAAAGAATCATGGAGACACAAGAGACCACAGATGCTGGAATCAAGAGCAACAAACAATTTGACTCTTGGTGCAGTGTTTCAACATTAACAATTTCTCTCCTCACAATCCTCGACTCCAGAGATCCTCCAGAAGATTGTTGGAAGAAATTTACAATGTTGCGGAATTGGGTTTGATACCCAGTGTGATGTTACAGCAAATTCATTCTGATTTGCAAAGAAAGTGACAGTTATTTGTTAAATTAGACTTTTCTAATCAATGCAAGAATAGCATAGTGTTTAGTTTCTTGATGAACAATACAAAACTGGGCTTGACTAAATTTTAAATGGAGCAGTGTATATACACTTGATGAAACAGATTTGTTAAGATATACATAAAGATGAAAGATTTGTTTGATTGAGCTTGATGGCCATTATCCAGCAGTTGGATTAGAAAATAATAAATCAAACACTGCACTTTGGAAAGGAGGAAAATAGATGATGGGTGAAACTGGGAAGAGGGAGGGTTGAAGAAAAGAGCTGAAAAATAGATTGGTGAAAGAGCTGGAGAAGAAACTGATGGGAGAGGGTAGAAGACCATGAAAGAAAGGGAAAGGGGAGGAGCACTAGAGGGAGGTGATGGGCAGGTAAAGAAATGAGGCGAGAGAAGGAAATGGGAATGGTAAAGGGGAGCATCTGCAGATTTTCTCATGTTAGTATAGATTGAAGAGTCATTTGCAAGTTGTCAAGATGTTTCTTAATTGGGTAATTAGTGTTAGGCTTCAGGTACACTCTAATGACTGAATGAATGTGATATATTCAAGTTACTGATGAGAAAATGAGGTGGTGTTAGGGCAAGAGGCTAAAAACAATGCCAGCAAATTACGTCAATGGCTAAAGTGGCAGTGAAAATGTTAGATCATTCTCTTGGTTAGTAAATAAGGTATAGAGTATGGTACAAAACTCAAAAAATGATAGTAAGATAGCTTGTGATAGGTAAAAATTACTCAGGGGGCAAGTGGTACGTTTACTTGTTTGTGAATGTTTGGAGTTTTCTTCAGAGTGTTATGTATGCTCAATCATTTATTTTACTCAAAACTAAAATTGTTAAAATTAGGAGAATAACATAGAAAATTAAGTTAATGCTGAATTACAAAGAGGTCTTCGTTTGTTTTGGTTCATTTAAGTTAGATATTATTTGGGAAAGGTAGTTTTGTTTTAAAAAAAACACAAGTAAACTTTGGGTTTCTATAATATTTTGGAATTAAATTTGTAGTAATTATAAATAACACTTGCTCATTCTGAGTCATTTCTTCTCATCTGGCATTTTACCAGTCAGGGTTTCTTTTCCAACCAACTTACCCTATCACGTCACTTGATGTTCTCGTGTGTTCACAAAGTATGTGATGAATCAGCAGTTCACATTTTTAAACCCAATTCTTAAAGCAGAAGTCAAGAGTGCTAATAGAAAATATATTTTTGTCACTTGGATCATTACATAAAATACATGAATTTTTGAAATCTTAGACTTATTATATTGTTGGCGTAAAACAGGGGTTCCCAACCTAGGGTGCCTGCACCCCCAGGGGGTGCAAGATGGAATTTCAGGGGGTACGACAAAGAGTGGCTTGTGTGCTTGAGTGATGAGTCACGAGTCATCACTCAGCCAGCTGCCAGTGTGCCTTGAGAAGTGATAGTGTAGCAGTGTGCTACACGCAGCGCTAAAATAACGACATGGAGTCGGTGAGCTGCAGTTGCAAAAGAGGTTTATTCAAACTTCGCGGCCTCGCTTTAAAGCCTTCCTGTTCCCGCCCTCCCCGGGCGGGAATGCTGTAGGGGGCACATATTCACAATCCTGTCCCACGCACTGGCTTTTCCTCTTGTTGGTGAAGAAAGCCTGGCGCCCTTTTTGGGACCAGCCTCAATGCCGGCGCGCACCACTTTATGAGCCGGTTTGAGTGTGCTGGGAAGTGGGTCTCCACATAACCATCCCCCCAGAACGGGCAATACACCCCCCAATGTCCTCACTCTGGGTCGGACTCTGTTTGGGAGGTCTGCCTCTGCGCTGCGGTGCCTGAATCTCGACCGGCTACGCCAAGTCCACGTGGGCCGGTTTGAGTCGGTCCACCGTGAAAACTTCCTCTTTCCGCCCAATGTCCAGCACGAATGTGGACTCGTTGTTTCTGATCACCGTAAATGGCCCCTCGTAGGGCCGCTGTAGCGGTGCCTGATGTCCGCCCCGTTGTACAAAAACGAACTTGCAATTTTGCAGGTCTTTGGGTATGCAGGTTGGGTGCTGCCCATGCTGTGAAGTGGGGGCCAGGTTACCGAGCCTCTCGTGTAGTCTGCTGCGGGTTCTTCCTCTTGCCCCTTTGGGGCTGGTATGGACTCTCCTGGGACGACCAGTGGTGTGCCATACACCAACTCGGCCGATGAGGTGTGCAGATCCTCTTTGGGTGCCGTGCGGAATCCGAGCAGGACCCAGGGAATCTCATCCACCCAGTTAGGCCCTTTGATGCGGGCCATGAGGGCCGACTTCAGGTGATGGTGTAAACGTTCCACTAGTCTGTTGGACTGTGGGTGGTAGGCAGTTGCGTGGTGCAGCTGTGTCCCCAAAAGGTTGGCCGCAGCCGACCACAGGCTGGAGGTGAACTGGGCACCTCTGTCGGAGGTAATGTGGGCCAGTACACCAAAGTGAGATACCCAGGTTGCAATCAGTGCTCAGGCGCAGGATTTGGAGGTGGTGTCGGTGAGTGGGACTGCCTCTGGCCATCTTGTGAACTGGTCCCCGATAGTCAGAAGGTGCCGCGCTCCTCGCGACACGGGCAGGGGGCCCACGATGTCCACATGAATGTGGTCGAAATGCCAGCGGGTGGGGTGGAACTGCTGTGGCAGGGCTTTGGTGTGCCGCTGCACCTTGGCTGTTTGGCAGTGCATGCACATTTTGGCCCATTCACTGACCTGCCTGCAGAGTCTGTGCCAAACGAACCTGTTAGCTACCATCCGGATGGTTGACCTGATGGAGGGGTGCGCTAAGTTGTGAATGGAGTTGAAAACTCGCCGCTGCCAGGCTGCCGGGACGATGGGGCGGGGTTGGCCGGTGGTGACATCACAGTGTAGGGTCCTCTCACCTGGGCCTATGGGGAGGTCCTGGAGCTGCAAACCGGAGACTGCAGTTCTGTAACTAGGGATCTCCTCATCTGTCTGCTGCGCCTCTGCCAGCGCTTCATAGTCTACCCCCGGGACAGGGCTTGGATGTTAGGTTTGGAGAGAGCGTCCGCCACGACATTGTCCTTTCCCGAGACATGCCGGACATCCGTTGTGTATTTGGAGATGTAGAACAGATGTCGCTGCTGGCACGGGATGACCAGGAGTCTGATGCTTTTGTGAACACAAAGGTAAGAGGTTTGTGGTCCGTGAACGCAGTGAAGGGCCAACCTTCTAAGAAGTACCTGAAATGCCGGATTGCCAGTTAGAGCGCCGACAGTTCCTGGTCAAAAGCACTGTATTTGAGTTCGGGTAGCCGCAGGTGTTTGCTGAAAACCGCCAGGGGTTGCCAGCGACTCTCGATGAGTTGTTCCAGCACTCCACTGACAGCCGTGTTAGATGCGTCCACTGTGAGAGCGGTAGGGGCGTCCGTTCTGGGGTGCACTAGCATCGCGGCGTTTGCCAAGGCTTCTTTGGTTTTAATGAAAGCGGCGGCGGACTCCTCGTCCCAGGTAATGTCCTTGCCCTTATCCGACATCAGGGCGAACAGGGGGCGCATGATTCGGGCTGCTGAAGGGTAGAAGCGGTGGTAGAAATTCACCATACCCACGAATTCCTGAAGACCTTTGATTGTGTTGGGTCAGGGGAAATGGTGGACCGCGTGTACCTTGGCGGGCAGAGGGGTTGCCCCGTCTTTAGTAATCCTGTGGCCCAGGAAGTCGATGGTGTCGAACCCAAACTGGCATTTGGCCGGGTTGATTGTTAGGCCTATTCACTCATTCGGGTGTAGAGTTGACGGAGGTGGGACAGATGCTCCTGACGACTACTGATGGCTATGAGGATGTCGTCCAAATAGATGAAAGCGAAGTCCAGGTTGCGACCCACCGCGTCCATTAACCGCTAAAACGTCTGTGCGGCATTCTTTAGGCCAAACGGCATGCGGAGGAACTCGAAAAGGCCGAACAGGGTGATTGATGAGTGCCGTTTTGGGGACGTCGTCCGGATGCATCGGGATTTGATGGTATCCCTGGACGAGGTTTACCTTGGAGAAGATCTGTGCGCCGTGCAGGTTTGCTGCAAAGTCCTGAATGTGCAGCACAGGGTAGTGGTCTGGTGTTGTAGCCTCGTTCAGCCTGCGGTAGTCGCCGCAAGGTCTCCAGCCCCCTGTCGCTTTGGGCACCATGTGCAGGGGGGAGGCCCATGGGCTGTCAGACTGCCATATGATCCCCAATACCTCCATCCTCTTGAACTCTTCCTTCGCCAGTCGGAGCTTGTCCGGGGGAAGCCTTCGAGCACGGGCGTGGAGGGGTGGCCCTTGTGTCGGGATATGGTGCTGTTCGCCGTGTCTGGGCATGGCTGCTGTGAACAGCGGCGCCAGAACCGATGGGAAATCTGCCAGGACTCTGGTGAAGTCGTTGTCGGACAGCGTGATGGAGTCTCGGTGTGGGGCCGGCAACTGGGCTTCACCCAGGGAGAACGTTTGAAAGGTCTTGGCGTGGACCAGTCTCTTCCTTGGCAGGTCGACCAGTAGGCTGTGAGCTCGCAAAAAATCCGCTCCCAGGAGCGGTTGGTCTATGGCGGCCAGTGTGAAGTCCCATGTGAACCGGCTGGAGCCGAACTGTAGCCGCACCGTACGGGTGCCATAGGTCCTTACTGTGCTGCCGTTCGCGGCCCTCAGGGTGAGACCCAGTTCTTTGTTGCGGGTCTTGTAACTCGTCGGAGGTAAGATGCTGATCTTGGCTTAGCTATCCCGATGGCCAGCCGCCGTAGCCATCATCGGCGGATGGCCCTGGCGTTTCCCGGGAACTTGCAGGGCGGGCTACAGCGGTGGGCTTCTGCGCCCCACCGCTGGTGGTAGAAGCACCATTGTTCGTTGGTCTCCTCACCCCTGCCTCTGGGGTTAGTGGGCTCTGCGGCCGGGCCTGGTCTGGTGATCTGTGCAACGGACGCCCCACTCTCCTTCTTAGCTTTCCACAGCACATCTGCCTGGGCTACCACCTTCTGGGGGTCGCTGAAATCCGTGTTGGACAGAAGCAGGCGTGTGTCCTCGGGCAGCTGCTCCAGGAACGCCTGCTCAAACATGAGGCAGGGCTTGTGTCCTCCGGCCAGGGACAGCATCTCATTCATCAAAGTCGACGGTGGCCTGTCTCCCAAACCATCCAGATGCAGTAAGCGGGCAGCTCACTCGAAAGTCCTTATGAGCAGGGCTTTGAATTCTGTATTTTCCGTCCTCTGGGGGCGACTGTATGAACTCCTCAACCTGGGCGGCTGTCTCCTGGTCGAGGGAACTCACCATGTAGTAGTAACGTGTGGCATCTGAGGTTATCTGCCAAATGTGGAATTGGGCTTCTGCTTGCTGGAACCATAGGTGAGGTCGCAGCATCTAGAAGCTTGGCAGTTTTAACAAAACTGCATGAACAGATGCGGCGTCGTTCATCTCTGGTCCAAATATCGGTTAGGCCGTCGGGGTCACCAATTGTGGCGGTGTGCTACACACAGCGCTAAAATAACGACATGGAGTCGGTGAGCTGCAGCTGCAAAAGAGGTTTATTCAAACTTCGCGGCCTCGCTTTAAAGCTTTCCTGTTCACGCGCGGGCTTTTCCCCTTGCTGGTGAAGAAAGCCTGGTGCCCCTTTTGGGACCGGCGTCAATGCCGGCGCGCACCACTTTGTGAGCCGGTTCGAGTGCGTTGGGAAGTGGGTCGCCACGGTAGTAACGTTTGTCCCAAGCACACTCCAGTCTCCCGCTGCCTGAGTCGAGAGAGACGTAAACTCACTCCAGTCTCCCACTGCCCGAGTCAGAGTTGAGGATTCTCATCAATTCACTGTTTACAATTTTTTCTGAATAAATTAGAATCTAATTGCTCAATTTATATTTGCATTTTATGCACTGAGTTAAAAGCTTTTTTTTTAAAGTTTAATTTGTTCACCCACAGTATTGTATGTGGTTCAAAAATTAGAAATTAGACTTCTTCATCTTCAAATGTGATATTACTTTTGTAGGGGGTGCGAACATTAATCAAACATTTCCTAGGGGTGTGGGGCATAGAAAAGGTTGGGAACCACTGGTCTAAGAGAAATTGAGCTCTCGGTGTGAGCCACATATTTGAATAATGAAATATGCTTCAGACTTGTATTCCTTGCTTTCCCTGTTGATGTCCTTAACATTGGATAGTGCTCATCTGTATTACCTCAGATAGCATGGCCCTATATGATCACAGCCAAAATAAAGGTGACCCAATTCAGTGATTTAATCTTTCCATTTATACTCTTGCATATTAGGAAATTTTAGGCAGTGGGCACTGCTTTACTTGTGTGCCTTTTCCGTTCTTGCACTCTCCTTGATATTTGTCCTTCAGCTGTTTTAGCATTGCACAGTGAAGCATTCCTGCTTCCCATCGGTTACTCAGATCTTTCACTTTCTTCACTACTACAAATCTGCTTTGCTGTATTCTCTTAGCTAATGAGTGAACTACAACCAAATCAGCCTTGATTGTAAGGAGAGCATGAACTGAAGCTGCTGTGATGATTATAATTTGATTGTGTGTTTTTCTTTATTTTGCTATAATGATTAAGCTGTGTAAAGCAGCTGTAATTATTATACAAGGACAAACCATTCAATTATTAGTTTAAGTGGAACCGATTCTGTTTGTGTTAATGATTTAGATAATTGGAATGTGTCTACAAACCATTGAAGTTCAAAACCAAATGTGAAAAATGAACCCAGTTAATTTTATTTGACAATTGAATTCAAAACAACATTAAATTATTTGTACTAGATTGTGCAGTTCATACATCTTACTATTTGTTGCCTAGCATTTATTCAGTAAACTCATGTAGCAAAATTGATTCCATCATCTTTTGAAGCACCTTTGGTTTCTTACTGTGCTCATCTAACTATAGCAATTGTTTCTTAACACCTTTTGAAATGTTCACACTAATTTCTGTAACATGAACATGTAATTAATTTATTTGTTGTTATTCAGAGAACAAATTAAAAGAGTAAAGGATTCTGAAGATGTCCCCATGGTCTTGGTGGGAAACAAATGTGATTTACCTTCCCGAACTGTGGACACAAAACAAGCGCAAGAACTGGCTAGGAGTTATGGGATACCTTTCATAGAAACTTCAGCAAAAACAAGACAGGTAAGTTGTGTGGGAGAATGTTGGAAAAACTCGTGCTTAGGCTGTGGGTAAGTCAAATCACTGACTTCCAGAGTTTCATTGTTAACCGAGGTTGCATTGAAATATGACCAGAATACAGGGGTTTGTTGTTTGCAAGTGGGTGAGTGGAAATAAAATAATGGATTTGAGGAAATGCAAAAGTAGTTTTGGGAGTCTAAGTAAAGATCTGTTCCCAGTAAATAATGGGGTAGATGAGATGGTTAAGGCATTTTGATACCTATCTTTTTATTGACTGGGACAAGGATTAAAGTAGTAGAAAGATCATGCTAGAAAGGTATCAAACTAATTAAACTTCCAAATTGTTGTTTATAGATCTAGTCATTATTGTAACAGACAAATACGGTGGATTCCAGTTAATTGAGCCAACCATTAAATCAGGGCAGCTGCTTATTTGGGACAACACTTAAAGAGCTAAAACTAGTTGGAAAAATAGCCTCATTTATTCCCTATGCCAATTAATTGGGACAGGAGACTGTTGCTGAACAGTTTCTAACAAGCCTCAGTCACACTCGCTTGTTTGGCTATTAATTAAACCTTGCTTAGAGCAAACAGTTTTTAACTGGTGTCAGTTGTGTTAGTTTGTGTTCAAAACGCAGTGATTTTTATCACTGATAGTTCATGAGAAATGAGCAGTGAGACATTTCAGAAAAGTTTTGCTCACTGCGGTTTCAAGCATTTAGACATAAAGATGCCAGATATGGCTGGGAGTGAAAAAGAAATGATTTCACTACTTAGTTAGAAACTACAAAGAATTTCAAGATTTCAATAATCTTGAGCGTAAAGTGAAAATAAAGATTTGGAAGATGTATTGTACGAAAGCAGTCCATTATCTGCATGAGGTGTCAATGTTGATTTGATTCATTTACAGTCAGTCAAAAAAAACAAGGGAGCATACACAAGAGTTCCTCTGTCAACAACTATTAGGAACTATTGTTAGTATTCTAATTTGTTCTGTATTTCACTTAAATACATAATTTGTTACTCAGTTAAATGGTAGTTTATCTTTTATGGCAAGATAGCACCAGCGACCAAAGGCAACGTCTTGCAGACAGCTCAAAAAACTGCAAGATAATCTCCTGGATATATTTATTCTGAACTGCAATGGATTGCAGCCTGTGATTTTCCCTTTTAAGATGCCCTTTTGAGCTGCTAAGCGATCTGGCATTTTTAGATCTGCATCGATGTCGGGTGGTGGAAGTCAAGTCAAGTCACTTTTTATTGTCATTTCGACTATAACTGCTGGTATAGTACACAGTAAAAACCAGACAATGTTTTTCAGGACCATGGTGCTACATGAAACAGTACAAAAACTAGACTGAACTACGTAAAGCTAACACAGAAAAAAAACTACACTGGACTACAGACCTACCCAGGACTGTATAAAGTGCACAAAATAGTGCAGGCATTACAATAAATAGTAAACAAGACAATAGGCACAGTACAGGGCAGTAAGTTGTTGTCAGTCCAGGTTCTGGGTATTGAGGAGTCTGATGGCTTGGGGGAAGAATCTGTTACATAGTCTAATCGTGAGAACCCGAATGCTTCGGTGCCTTTTCCCAGATGGCAGGAGGGAGAAGAGTTTGTATGAGGGGTGCCTGGAATCCTTCATAATGCTGTTTGCCTTGCGGATGCAGAGTGTGGTGTAAATGTCCGTAATGGCGGGATGAGAGACCCTGATGATCTCAACTGACCTCACTATCCTCTGCAGGGTTTTGCGATCCGAGATGGTGCAATTTCTGAACCAGGCAGTAATGCAGCCACTCAGGATGCTCTCAATACAACCCCTGCAGAATATGATGAGGATGGGGGTTGGGAGATGGACTTTCCTCAGCCTTCGCAGAAAGTAGAGATGCTGCTGGGCTTTCTTTGCTGTGGAGCTGAGTTGAGGGACCAGGTGAGATTATCTGCCAGGTGAACACCAAGAAATTTGGTGTTCTTAACAATCTCTACCGAAGAGCCGTCAATATTCAGCGGGGAGTGGTTGCTCCGTGCCCTCCTGAAGTCAACAGCCATCTCTTTTGTTTTGTTCACATTCAGAGACAGGTTGTTGGCTCTGCACCAGTCTGTTAGCCACTGCACCTCCTCTGCGTAAGCTGACTCATCGTTCTTGCTGATGACACCAACTGTGGTTGTGTCATCTGCGAACTTGATGATGTGGTTCGAGCTGTGTGTTGCAGCACAGTCGTGGGTCAGCAGAGTGAACAGCAGTGGACTGAGCACACAGCCCTGGGGGGCCCCTGTGCTCAGTGTGATGGTGTTGGAGATGCTGCTCCCGATCCGGACTGACTGAGATCTCCCAGTCAGGAAGTCTAGGATCCAGTTGCAGAGGGAGGTGTTCAGGCCCAGCAGGCTCAGCTTTCCGATCAGTTTCTGAGGAATGATTGTGTTGAATGCTGAACAGAAGTCTATGAACAGCATCCAAACGTATGTGTCTTTTGGCCAGGTGGAGGGTGATGGCAATGGCGTCGTCTGTTAAACGGTTGGGACAGTACGAAAACTGCAGGGGGTCCAGTGAGGGGGCAGCAGGGTCTTGATTTGCCTCATGATGAGCCTCCCGAAACATTTCATAATGACGGATGTGAGTGCAATGGGACAGTAGTCATTTAGGCAGGACACTGAAGACTTCTTCAGCATGGGAACGATGGTGGCAGCCTTGAAGCACGTTGGAATGGTGGCACTACTCAGGGAGATGTTGAAGATGTCAGTGAGAACATCTGCTAGCTGGTCTGCACATCCTCTAAGCACTCTACCAGGAATATTGCCTAGTCCAGCAGCCTTCTGTGGGTTGACCCTGTACAGGGTTCTTCTCATGTCAGCACCTGTGTCATTTGGAGGAGGGGTGGACTTCCTCGCCGCCATGTTATTTTCTGCCTCAAAACGAGCATAGAAGTTATTCAGAACATCTGAGAGGGAGGCATCACCCGCACAGTCAGGTGATGTTGTCCTGTAGGTGATGTCCTGAGTGCCCTTCCACATGCGCCACATGTCGCTGCTGTCCTGGAAGTGGCTGTGGATTCGCTGGACGTGTGCATGCTTTGCCCCTCTGATGGCTCGGGGCAGTTTGGTCCTCACTGTTGTTAGGGCTGTCTTGTCGCCTGCTCTGAAAGCGGAGTCACTGGTCCTCAGCAGTGCACGCACCTCCGCGGTCATCCATGACTTCTGGTTAGCACGTGTAGTGATGGTCTTGGACACAGTGATGTCATCAATGCACTTGCTGATGTAGCTGGTCACTGATGCTGTGTACTCCTCTAAGTTGATAGAGTCGCCATCGGTTGCAGCCTCGCTGAACATGTGCCAGTCAGTGTGCTCAAAGCAGTCTTGAAGAGCAGCGATGGCTCCGGCTGGCCAGGTTTTCACCTGCTTCTGGAGTGTCTGACGAGCGGTCTGTATTCTGGGATTAGCATAACAGATGTGGTCTGAGTAACTGAGGTGGGGGCGGGGCTCCGCCGGGTACACATTGGGGATGTTTGTGTAAACCACGTTCAATGCATTCTCCCCCCTCGTTGTGAAGTCCACATACTGATAGAATTTGGGGAGCACTGACTTAAGGTTCGCATGGTTAAGATCTCCGGTGATGATAATCAATCCAACAGGGTGTGCGTTCTGCAGTTCACTAATAGCCCCGTACAGTTCACAGAGCACCTCCTTAGCATTAGCACTGGGGGGGAATGTAGACACTGACTATGAGGGCAGTGGTGAATTCATGTAGTAAATAAAATGGTCTGCATCGAACAGTCACAAACTCCACTGGTGATGAGCAGTGTCTGGAAACCAGCACAGAGTTCTTACACCATTCTGTATTGATGTAAACACACAAGCCACCACCGTGAGTCTTACTGGAAAGAGCTGCATCCCTGTCCGCTCGAAACAAGGCGAGCCCGTCCAGCTGAACAGCCGCGTCTGGGATTGCATCAGTGAGCCACATACATACAGCAGACTCTGTACTCCCACTGAGTATTTCGTTGGAGTCGGATGTAGTCCAATTTATTGACCAGGGAGCGGACACTGGAAAGCAGAATGGACGGGAGAGCCGGCTGGCTAGAGTTTGCTTTTTGCCTGGCACGGAACCCTGCCTGCTTGTCTCGCTTCTGCTTCCTCGCACATCGCTTACAACGTCCCCACCTCCGGCCACCAGCATCAGGCGACTCCGAGGACTGTAGGCCCGATCTTGCTGAGTGGATCGTAATTTAACCAGCAGATCTTCATGAAGGTTTGGTTTTGGGCAATCTCATAGTTAGCTCCTTTACTTTGAGTAAGATTAAAATCAAAGATGAGAGCAGAAAATGAACGGGTGTTCAGCGCCATCATGCTATGCACCCCGGTTTAGGGGCAGTTGTTGCCCTGCAGCCGTCAGGTTCCTGAATGGCTCTGCAGCTATGGACTCTTTCAGGGACTCTGCAGTTCATGTTCTACATGGTTTTATTTACTAACCCCCCCCCACTTCTATGACTTGATCAAGGCATTTCAGCATTGAACTGACTGCAACCACACTCACTCAGTGCTGAACTGGCTCTGTGGCTATGATGGCCCTTAGCCACTGGGCTCCTGGACTGACATCACTCGCCTCAGTGCTGAACTGGCTCTGTGGCTGTGGAGTCACTTTCAGAGTTAATGTTCTGTGTGTTATTTGTTTAGTCTTTTATTTTTTGCATGATTTTTTCTTTTGTCACACATTGGGTGTTTAATCTTTATTGTGTGGGCCTTTTTAATGATTTCTTGTTGCATTTATTTGTTTTGTGGCTACCTGCAAGAAGACAATTCTCAATGTTGTATACAGTATACATACTTTGATAATAAATGTACATTGAACTGTTTCCATGAAACTTCAGCTAACTGAGGCAGCTGCTTTATTGGGCCACAATATATTGGTCCCAATGTGTCCCAATTAACCAAAATCCACTGTATATCACTAGAAGGATACAGAGAAATGAGCATACAGGTGTCCCCCGTTTTTCGAATGTTCACTTTACGTCAACTCGCTGTTGCAAAAGACTTACATTAGTTACCTGTTTTTGCTAACAGAAGATGATTTCACTGTTACAAAAGAAGGCAACGTGTGAAAAAAGGCAGCACGCTCAGAGCAGACTAGTTCCTCCCCCGGAACTGCATTCTAGCTGGCATTGCTTAAACACGTGCCTGTGAGCATCTGTGCTTTATGTCGATTTTGTTTTTGTGCATCTATTAACAAGATGAGTTCTAAGGTATCGGAAAAACCTAAAAGAGTGTTGTAAGGGTGTTACATTTAGCATAAAGCTAGACATAATAAAGCGTTTCGATCATGGTGAACAAAGTAAGGATATAGTGAGTTTGGCTAAGGGTTTTTGGAAGTTGACGAAGATGATGTTGAAGAGGTTTTGGCATCCCATGACCAAGAACTGAGCGATGAAGAGCTGATGAAGAGGGAAGGATAACAATTGAAGCTGAACCCAGTAGTGAACGGCCTGAAAGTGAAGACATCCAGGAAGCAATTGCGTGAGATTTTCGCTGCGATTAATAGACCTTGGAAAATGATTCTGGAGAACTAGTAATGGGGGAACAAAAAATGGCAGGCAAACTGAATAAGTATTTTGCATCAGTCTTCACTCATGGAAGACTCTAGCATAGAGGTTCCCAATATATGGTCCATGGACCACTCGGTTACTAGTAGGGGGTCCGTGAGATGGAAAATGGTTGGGAACCCCTGCTCTAGCAGAAGACCAGAAATGCAAGGGTGTCGGGGCTGAAGTGAGTGTTGTTGCTATTACAAATGAAAAGGTGCTTGGGAAGCGGAAAAATCTGAAGTTAGGGAAGTGGCCTGTACCAGATGGCCTATACCCCAGGGTTCTGAAAGAAGTAGCCAAAGAGATTGTAAAGGCATTAATAATGATCTTTCAAGCATCACTAGATTCTGGGATGGTTCCAGAGGACTGAAAATTGCAAATGTCACTCCATTCTTAAGATAGGAGGGAGGCAGAAGAAAGGAAATGATAGGCCAGTTAGCCTGATTTTTATGGTTGGAAAGATCAGAAAAAACTTCTTAACATCCTGACTTTTTGTGTGAGGAAGAACATTTTACTTTGTTGGATATCTGATAAGGCCCCTGGACTTTTTGGTTGGCGTAAATTAATCATGGAATACATTCCTTTGGACTTTTTGACATGAATGGTCCACTCAAAAACAAATAGTTTTCATAAAACATGGCAACCTTTTCTGCAGTATGTAGATGTAAACCTGTCTGCTATACTAATAAGGGCTTTTGTATTGGATGTTGGATGGAAGTGTTCTGATAGCTGATATTTGTGAGGGGAAGAAATGTAATTGTATCTGGAAATTGAAAGTTTTGTTATGCTGAGCAAAAAAAAAATCAAATTTTAAAAAAAGGATGAGGTTTCACAGTCCTAGAAGGCATGTGATAAATAGGCCGAATCAGCATGGTTTTCTAAGTGTGAAATCTTGTCTGATAAATCTGTTGGAATTCTTTGTGGAAATAACATGCAGTATAGACAAAGGAAAGTCAATGGATGTTGCCTATTTGGATTTTCAGAATGTCTTTGACAAGGTGCTGCACATGAGGTTTCTGAATAAGGTAAGAACCCACGGTATTACAGGAAAGAGACTAGTATGGATAGAAGATTGGCCGACAAAGCAGGAGGCAGAGTGGGGGGGGAGGGGGTCTTTTCTCATTGGCTGTCAGTGATTAGTGGTGTGCCACAGGGATTGATGGTAAGGAATGCATTCATTTCAGGAGGGCTAGAATACAAAAGCAGGGATGTAAATCTGAGGCTTTATTGTTGTTCGTCCTTCGGAGTCGAAGACGACCACTTCTTCTGTCCAGTGGAGGGTTTGTGACTGTGGGTCCGGAGGTGACTGGTGAGGCCAATCCGGGCCCTGAAAGCTCGCCCACATGTGGGACACATGAGGGTAGGTGCTGCAGTGGAAGTGGAGGTAGTTCAAGCCTTGCGCACAACGCGTTTCCTCTGAGCCTCTGCGGTGCGTCTGATTTATAATGAAATAGTCAGATCACACTTGGAGTATTGAGTGGAGTTTTGGGCCCCTTATCTAAGAAAGGAAATGCTGGCAGTGGAGAGGGTCCAGAGGAGATTCCCGAGAATGATGCCTGGAATGGAAGTGTTAACATGAGCATGTAATGGCTCTGGGCCTGTACTTGCTGGTATTTAGTTGAATGAGTGTGGATCTCATTGAAACCTATTGAATATTGAAAGGCCTAGATAGAGTGGTTGTGGGTGGAGTCTAGGACCAGAGGGGATAATCTCAGAATGGGGGATATCCACTCAGAACAGAGATGAGGAGAATTTCTTTAGCCGGGTAATGAATCTATGGAATTTATTGCCACAGGCAACTGCTGGCCAAGTCATTCGGTATATTTAAGGCAGAGGTTGTTAGATTCTTGATTAGTGCATCATTGGTTACTGGGAGAAAGCAGGAGAATGGGTTGAGAGGAAAACAAATCAGCCATTATGGAATGGCAGTGATGGGCTGAATAACCTAATTCTGCTGCTATATCTTATGGTCTTTTGACCTATTACTTGAGCAGAAAGATCAATAACTAGGGGACATCAAGTTAATTTAGTTAATAGGAAGTGCTGAGGGAAATTGAGTTGGGGAGGGGTGGGGATCACCCAAAAGTAGTGGGGATTGGAACTCTGCAGCTGAAAGAGTGCTGAAGGCAGAATCCTACATATATTTTTTATCTGGATGAGCCCCAGTAATGTCATCAGAAGTTGGGACATGGGTGTAACAAAAATAATTGTTCAACAGCACAGGCACAGCTGATTGAGAGCTATTTTGTGTGTTGTACATTTCTATGAATCAACTACTTATGGGATGAAGATGTCATTTGAAGATAGTTCAAGTAGAGTTTTGAATTGCCAAAATTTCAAAACTAATTCCTTACCTACCTTTACTCTGGAATTTGCTCTTGTTCATTTCTAAAGCTAGTGTTGAAAGAGCCCAAAAACACGAAACTACATCTTCTAGTTATTGATAGCATCTTTATATTTCAATGCATTAAAGTTTCTCAATCATTAGTTTCTATACTAGACATCTCCAATACCAAGTTATTACTGGACAAACCTGCTGGTGCAGCCTGTGCACTGGGTAAGTTTGTACATGCCTGGAATGTCATTTTATTAGATTTGTACAAACCCCATTTCCAGAAAAGTTGGGATATTTTCCAAAATGCAATAAAAACAAAAATCTGTGATATGTTAATTCATGTGAACCTTTATTTAACTGACAAAAGTACAAAGAAAAGATTTTCAATAGTTTTACTGACCAACTTAATTGTATTTTGTAAATATACACAAATTTAGAATTTGATGGCAGCAACACACTCAACAAAAGTTGGGACAGAGTTAAAATAAGATTGAAAAGTGCACAAAATATTCAAGTAACACCGGCTTGGAAGACTCCACATTAAGCAAGCTAATTGGTAGCAGGTGAGGTTTCATGACTGGGTATAAAAGTAGCATCCATCAAAGGCTCAGTCTTTGCAAGCAAGGACGGGTCGTGGCTCACCCCTTTGTGCCAAAATTCAATAGACAATAGACAGTAGGTGCAGGAGTAGGCCTTTCGGCCCTCCTAGCCAGCACCGCCATTCACTGTGTTCATGGCTGATCATACACAATCAGTACCCCGTTCCTGCCCTCTCCCCATATCCCTTGACATATCTATAAGAGTTCTATCTAACTCTCTCTTGAATGCATCCAGAGACTTGGCCTCCACTGCCTTCTGGGGCAGAGCATCCACATATCCACCACACTCTGGGTGAAAAAGTTTTTCCGCATCTCTGTTCTAAATGGCCTACCCCTTATTCTTAAACTGTGGCCTCAAGTTCTGGACTCACCCATCAGCCGCAACATGCTTCCTGCCTCCAGTGTGTCCAATCCTTTAATAATCTTATATGTTTCAATCAGATCCCCTCTCATCCTTCTAAATTCCAGTGTATACAAGCCCTGTTACTCCAATCTTTTAACATATGACAGTCCCGCCATTCCGGGAATTCACCTTGTGAACCTACGCTGCACTCCCTCAAAAGCAAGAATGTCCTTCCTCAAATTTGGAAACCAAAACTGCACACAATACTCCAGGTGTGGTCTCACCAGGGCCCTGTACAGCTGCAGAAGGACCTCTTTACTCCTATAGTCAATTCCTCTTGTTATAAAAGCCAGCATGCCAATAGCTTTCTTCACTGCCCGCTGTATCTGCATGCTTGCCTTCATTGATGTACAAGAATCGTGAGAGAATTGTTAGTCAGTTCAAAGGGAACATTTCCCAAAAAAAGATTGCAGAGAATTTAGGTTTTTATAACATCTATAGTACATAATATTGTGAAAAGATTCAGAGAATTCAGAGACATCTCAGTGCGTAAAGGGCAAGGTCGGAAACCACTTGAATGCGCGTGATCTTCGAGCCCTCAGGCGGCACTGCCTAAGAAACCGTCATGCTACTGTGACAATTATAGCCACCTGGTCTCAGGAGTACTTCGGAAAACCATTGTCACTTAACACAATCCGTCACTGCATCCAGAAATGCAACTTGAAACTGTATTACGCAAGGAGGAAGCCATACATCAACTCTATGCAGAAACGCCGGCGAGTTCTCTGGGCTCGAGCTCATCTCAGATGGACCGAAAGACTGTGAAACTGTTTGCTGTGGTCAGATGAGTCCACATTTCGGCTAGTTTTCAGGAAAAAACGGGCGTCGAGTTCTCCGTGCCAAAGCTGAAAACGACCATCCTGATTGTTATCAGCGAAAGGTGCAAAAGCCAGCACCTGTGATGGTATGGGGGTGCATCAGTGCCCACGACATGGGTGAGTTGCATGTATGTGAAGGTACCATTGACTCTGAGACATATATTAGGATTTTAGAGAGACATATGTTGCCATCAAGGCGACGTCTCTTCCCAGAACGTCCATGCTTATTTCAGCAGGACAATGCCAGACCACATTCTGCAAGGGCTACAACAGCCTGGCTTTGTAGACACAGAGTGTGTGTGTTTGATTGGCCTGCTGCCAGTCCAGACCTATCTCCTATTGAAAATGTATGGTGCATCATGAAGAGGAGAATCAGACAACGGAGACCACGGACTGTTGAGCTGCTGAAGTCTTATATCAAGCAAGAATGGACAAAATTTCCAATTGCAAATCTACTACAATTATTGTCCTCGGTTCCAAAACGATTAAAAAGTGTTATTAAAAGGAAAGGTGATGTAACACAATGGTAAACATGCCTCTGTCCCAACGTTTGTTGAGTGTCTTGCAGCCATCAAATTCTAAATTTGTGTATATTTACAAAATACAATTAAGTTGGTCAGTAAAACTATTGAAAATCTTTTCTTTGTACTTTTGTCAGTTAAATAAAGGTTCACGTGAATTAACATATCACAGATTTTTTTTTGCATTTTGGAAAATATCCCAACTTTTCTGGAAATGGGGTTTGTAGAAACAGTGCAAACTGATACTTGTCTGGCCATTTGTGAACTTGGTATTCCAGTAAGATGCTATTTGTCCATTCCCCCCACCCTCCCCCACCTCAGTTGTCTTCCTCCTCCCTGGTAGGTGCTGACCTCTTGTAGTTAAATGAAGTTTGTTATAAAGACCTTTTTTTAAACTAATGTACTTTTCTGGAAAGAGATATCCTGCCCTAAAAGCTCTAGCCTACATGTGTCTCTCGCATTGAGCTCATGGGAAACAGGGTGGGCAATAATCCAGTGACACCTGATAACTGAAGAGAGCAAATTTGTTGGGAGTTTTTAAATGTTAATGGATTAATTGCATATAGTTCTTGCACCCGCAAGTGTCCTGATAAAGGGTCTCGCCTAAAATGTTGACTGTTTATTCCTCTATAGATACTACCTGACCTGCTGAGTTCTTTCAGCATTTTGTGTGTGTGTGTTAGTTTCTCTGGGTTTCCAGCATCTATTTCTTGTGTCCACAATAACTCATATTTGATCACTAGGTAGTGTTCAGAGATGACCCTTCCTCAACCAAAATTTGACTTCCTTATCTTTAAAGCTAGATGTATTTTGAGGAACTGAAGTCATCTACTCCAGTACAAAATATAGTTGTTGACATTATGAAATGCTATTGTGCCCACTCTTTATTGAAGGCACATTTGATTCGACCAAGTTTTATTTCCTATTAGTACTGAAAATACATCTTTTCTAATGCAGTCCTCTGTGAACTGTCCATGCAACTAAATCCAGTAAACCAGTCCAAGTAAAATGGATTCTGAAGATTCCAGTGGTTGTAGTTCATCTCGGTAGCCCCAGCATCTCTAGTTGTCCAAGTCATTGTGGCCGATGAGGCTAGTATTTGATTTCGAAACTCCACAGTGGAGCAGGTGTGTAGTTTTCCAGTTGATGTGTTCCTTGCACGATGTACAGCCAGCTTCTGTGCACTTGCAGTGGATGGGCTCAACACCTAGCCAAATGCTGCTGCTCCATTTTGAGCATACATCGGCCAGAGATTTCCACAAGTCAGTTGGATATTACTCTTTTTCAAGAGAGCTTGATGCAATCATTTCCTCTGTAATTTGGCAATGGAGCATAGAATAGTGTCTGTTTTGGGAGTCAGGTACTTGGCATGTAGATCATATGGCCTGCCATTAAAGCAAAATGAGTGTAATTTCTTCAAGGTTGGCCTGGGAAAGGCTTTTTAATGTTTGTTAATTTATCTTACCAGTAGATTTTGATGCTTTTGCTGAAACATATTATGGTATTTCTGCAGTTCTGTGAAGTGCCTGCTGTAGACAGACAATGTCTTGGGGTTGTAAAGGAGGCTATAGATTACAGCTCTCCATTGTAAACAACGAGTTCAAGTCTGGTTTCTAGTCTTAATCGTCATCCCTTTTTTGGATGGCTGTGAGCGGAAAGAATATCGGTTAACTTTTCTTGGTGTTTGGATCTATATACTCAATATCCCAACATCTTATTGTAAGATGTAGTGTACTCACTGAACATGTCTGGTTGAAATAGTGCATTTAACAACTACATATTTCATTTTTTAGTTGAATTTAATGTAACTGGTACATAATATTTGACTAATTTTACAAGCTGTCTGATCTTAAATGAGTTTACTACCAGAGATATTAGGGAAGGCTCAGCTGAGGTTATTTAACAAAGTGCTTGGTGGAATAAGACTCGCCAGTTTGTTGGAGTTTGAAAGATCTGTTTAGAGCTTACCCTTACAGAAGATATAAAACTAATGTTGAAGTTGTAAAATGATAAGACTTAATTATATTTTGGTATGTTGTAAAATATAATTATCTACATACCAATATGATTTTGCACTACTATGGCCTAAGATGCAATAGGCAAGCACTGTTATAAAAGAGCCACTGTAGTCAAAATATTAATATTTGTATGGTTTTATTGTTAAGAATCTCTAAAAGTAATACATAGACTACAGATATATGTATATATTTGTATACTCTTGTTTTTAAATGTTAATAGAAGTCTATTACTGATGACTATATTTGAATATATCTGTTCTCTATCAAGCAATTAACAGAATGTTGTATTTGAATTAAAGGGAGTTGAAGATGCATTTTACACACTGGTACGAGAGATTCGGCAATACAGAATGATAAAACTCAACAGTCAAGATGATAGAAACCAAGGTTGCTTGGGGTTAAAATGCATCATTATGTAATTAGGTAGGTATTATTTTTGTGTGTGTGTTTTTTTTTAAACTTAGTTCTATTCAGCCAGGACGATGGAATATAATCCATGCTCAGAAAATCTGTTTCTATGCCTGCAACCAAGTGGCAGGTTTATCTTTAGTTGAATATGGGTCATTTGTATATTAGCAAACTAAATTGACTTAGATGAACTACCCTTCAATTCACATCAGTTACATGTTTATAGCATGCACTTCAGGAACAGCTTGAATTCTGTGAAGACAAGTAAATATTTTCTTTTATATGCAATTCTAACACTGCCTGATCATTTTTGTGATGTGACATAAGAACAGAAGACACCAGACTATTAAGCAGGTTAATCTACATCACAAGCTTTTGATGTCTCTTAACTCACTGATATTTCATTGTAACTGGAACACGTTCAAGGAAAACAATTCTTTTAGCACACATTATGAAATGAAAAAGGAAGGGAAAGAGAAAAAAAAGTACTTGTATAAATTCAGAGACATGAATCTCCTCACTAGCCATATTACATATCCTTCTTGATATCATTTCCTCATTTTCTCTTAAGTGGTAAGTAATACAGCATGGAAATAGGCCCTTTGGCCCCCGTGGTCCGTTGCAACCACAGCATCCTCTCTTCTGGTCCTGGTTCACATTTGGCCCAAAGCCCTACCCTTCATTTACCTATCCAAATGCCTCTTAAATTTTGTAATTTACCCTCTTGACCACTTCATCTGGTTACAGATTCCAAGTACTCATTACCCTCTGAGATACCTCTCAGGTCTCTCTTAAATCTCTCCTCTTGTATCACTATCCTATAGCTCTGGAATCCTCAAATCTGGTAAAAGACTACAACGATGCATCTTATCTGTAACCCTCATGATTTTATAAACCTCTATGAGGCCATCAGTTATGTTCCTACACTACAAAGAATAAAGATTCTGTGTAGCCAACCTCTCCCTATGACTCCAGCCCTCTAGTCCAGGCAGCATCCTTATAATTCTCTTCTGCACCCTCTCCAAGTTTTCCATTCTTTCCTGATTGGTATTCTGTTTCAATTCTGTTATTATCTTGATAAATCTTTTGTATTTTCTCCAATATTTCTACATCCCTTTTAACTCAGAATCAGGTTTAATATCAGAATCAGGTTTATTCTTTGTTCTTTATTATCACCGGCATGTGTGTGAAATTTGTTAACTTAGCAGCAGTTCAATGCAATACATGATAATATAGAAGAAAAAAGAAATAATAATAAATAAATTATAGTATATGTATATTGAATAGATTAAAAATCATGCTAAAACAGACATAATGTATATTAAAAAAGTAAGGTAGTGTTCAAGGGAATCAGATGATAGTGGGGAAGAAGCTGTTACTGAATCGCTGAGTGTGTGCCTTCAGGTTTCTGTGCCTCCTACCTGATGGTAACAGTGAGAAAAGGACATGCATCACTAGCATATGTTTTGTAGTATTTTGGACATAATAAAAGCTATGATTGCAATTAGTATGTATAAAAAGTTAAATCCAATTAAATAAGTAATGCAAAAAGAAAAGTGGGTATTACTGAGGTAGTGTTCATGGGAACATTGTCCATTCAGAAATCTGATGGTGGAGGGGAACAAGCTGTTCCTGAAATGTTGAGTTTCTTTTCTGTGAACCCCATGGTTTCCTCAGCTACGTAAGTCTAGGGAAGACACTCTCTGGTCCAGCCAAACTCGTGAGATTGAGATTGCTGTCCCACCCCAAACCCTGGTGTGCGAGGATGCTGTGTAATTTGCGACCCTGTTTTAAATCAGTGCCACGAAATAACACAGCGCACTGCATACCATTAAAAGAATTATATTTATGAATCCTAAGAGTTAATAAAGGAAAACAAATTTCCCATTGTAATTGAGCAGTCAAGTGTGCTCAAGTTGGAGCTCATCTTGAACTTCTTAGTCACTCATGTGCTCTGCCCTTGGTCTGCATGAAAGCTCACACCACCTTCCGAACATCGCTGCAATCCATCTTGAACAAACAGGTCTCCCACTGGGTCATATCCTATAACCAGTTCTCGCCAGTGTCTTCTCCCTTCAACTCCTGCCGAACCAAAACCCAAGACAATCCTCAGTGTCCCTCCCCGCAGTTCCGACATCCTAGTTGGACAGCACGTATTCCTCATCATCCCTTATCTTCAACATTAACCCAAACAGGCTGAAAGCAGAACAGACTGCTCTTACAGAACTGCTAAATGAAATAGGTACAGCATAACAGTAAAGATGTTAACCAGGGCATTGCACATTCTTGATGATATTAATGAGAAGAGGGCTGGCCCTGGGTGATGCGGGCTCTTAATGATGGATGGTACTGTTATGAGGCATTGCCTTTTGAAGGTGTCCAGGATGCTGGGGAGGCTGGTGGCCATTTTAGAGTTGTCCAGATTTACAGTTTCTGCAGTTTTTTCTGATCCTATGCAGTGACCCCTCCATATCAGAATACTCTCCAGGTTACATCTGTAGAAATCGGTGCATCTTTGACATACCAATTCTTCTCAAACTCCTAATGAAATATAGCCACTATCATGCCTCCTTTGTAATTTCATCAATAAGTTGGGCCTAGGATAGATTTTCAGAGATGTTGTCACCCAGGAACTTGAAACTGTTCACCTTTCCACTCTGATCTCTTGATGAGGACTGGTGTGTGTTCCCTCGACTTTCCTTTTCTGAAGTCTACAATCAATTCTTTGGTCTTACCTACCGTTAAATGCAAGGTTGTTGCTGCAACACCACTCAACCAGCTGAACTATCTTGCTTTGTACACCATCTGAAATTCTGTCATTAATAGTTGTGTTGTTGGCAAGTCGTTGTGTGTGGATGGTGTTCGAGCTGTGCCTGGCCATACAATCGTGGGTGTAGAGTGAGTTGAGCAGTGGGCTAAGCACACATCCTTCAGGTGTGCCAGTACTGCTTAGTTCTAGAGGAGTTCAAGGTAAATTGGTAAAATATCTTCCAGAATGCATGTATCTATTACCTCAAAGCCTTCAGCCTGTTAATGCACTTGTTTTACAAGTAATATATCAACCCTTTTCTCCTTACCTAAATGCATCACAGCTGTGTTGTTGTCCTTTTCTTCTAGTTCATTAATATATTTATTTTGCAGCTTCTCTATTAGAATTATAAACCCATAAGTTGCAATTCACATTTTTACTTTGTACTTCCAATTTCTTTTCCAGAACTATTTAAATGTGGTTCCAACGCTGGGACATATTTCCCACTTTTTTGATCCATTCTCTCTTGTTTCATAGTTTACTATTCATTCTAATATTTGTCACCATTTGTACTCATGTTTTCACCTTGGTCGTGTGTCTATTGAGAAATTTTTAAGGCGTTTTGAAAATTCTTTCATCCTTAATACTTCTTGGTACAAGGTCAGTCATTCCATGACTGATACCTGATCTCACTTTTTAGGTACTTTTCTATAGTATCTTTGTTTGCTGGCACAGACACACAATTCCTTACACCACCAGAAACTGTGTTTTCTTTGTGCCACTAGACAGGGTTGGTGGTGATGATGGTTTCCCTCCACATTGTAATACCAGTTGGTTGGTAGGATAATTGGCCTCGACTAATCATCTCTCGTGTAGATGAGTAGTAAATTTTGGGAGTCAATGGGATTTAAAATGGGAATAGTGTGTGATTAGCATAAATGGGTGCTGAAGATGACATTGAGTAAGAGTTATGAGATTGTTGTCTTCCTGTCAACAGCATTAAAACTAGTTTTGTTCTTTTATTTGATTTGTTCTCTCTCTGTTTAAATCTAGAAATCAAATTTGCCTTAAAATCTATTCACAGTGACCACTTTTTAGTTCACTAAAGCTACAATATCTGGTATAGAGTACACCAAATGGATTATAATGTGAATTGAAATCTTTTCATTGTGCCTGGCTGTTCCAATTTGAAAATGAGCCCAAGCTTATTTGAGTTTTAGTTGAATTTTCAATGAGTCCACTTGTTTTGAATATGTTTATTTTTTCATTCCTTTTGTACAAGAGGATTGGGGTGATTTTTGGTCACTGCTAAAGAATAGCCCTGGTAATCCTTAAAAAGGTTAAAGGAAATCAAACTCGGATTGCTGACCTCTGATTCACAGCATCTTCAAGTGGCAGCGTTCTGTGGGTCTGCCAGCAAAAATGTAGAGATTTAATGTTTTAAGGAAATGAAGGCGTGAAATATCCACTGGAGTTGCAGAATGTCTGAACTGTATTTCAGAATGTCTCATTATAATATCAGGTTGCAGAATGTGTGACTGTTCTAACAATTGTTTTTGTTTCTCCTGTAGGTTATTGGATGCCTTCTATGTGATCTGTAAAATATACAAACCGGGGCAAAAATGGAAAAAAAAAGACCAACATTCTTTGGTGTAAAATTCCTGACCCCACCTGACCCTTTATATATATCTATATATATATATATATATATATAAAAGAACTGTTGTGATGTACAATAGATTTACTAGGTACAGGTGCACTGTTTGCTCATTCTCTTTCTGTGCATTACACTAAATGTACCGGAATTAATTTTATAGTACACTAACAAAGTCATATTGCAGGTGTGTTATCAGACTGTGGTACAGACTAGTCTGAGTGCAAACTGATTTTTTTAATATAAAGTGCCTGTTTACTGTAACAAATATTTTAGCTGTTTTGAACCCCTGTGCTTACTAGGACTACCTACTTTTGTCAAACAGATTCCAGATGTATAAACAAATTTTCATTCAGTTTGTTTGACCTGCAAGTTTGGAATACCATCAGTGTGATGAGATCTGTATTCATAATTCATATGAGTATGAGCACCAAGTATTAAAAGGGACACTCAAGGTAGTAAAGCATTGCAGCTGTGATACCAGCAAATGCAATCCTGTTAAATTGTAGCCACAATTACCTATTATAGCAGATGAATCGATTTGACTATTTTAACCTGTGCAAGAAAGTCACAAAGTGGTTGTACCACACTTGGTATGAGGAGTGTATTCTTTATATTTAACTGCCTCCATTGCTAAATTATTGTAGCCCTGATGAAGACTAGGTTGTGTGTCCACCATCCTGCTTCAAGAACTAGATACAATGTTTCTGCAGAATTGCTTTCTTCTTAACTTCTCTGCAATGTCCCTGCTTAATCATAGAATATCTTGCCTTAGCAAGACTGGCATGCATTAAAATAGAAGATTCAGTAGTGCCCTCAGTCAGTTATCATGGTTCTAAATTTATGTTGTCAAAAGTACAAAAAAAATTTGTTTTCTTTTGGAATAATTTTATGACTGTGGTAATCTTGAGCTGTCTGTGATTCAAATCAGATTTGTTGTGAAGGGTCAACCCTTTCCAGTTTTAACACTCACTTTCACTGCAAGGTACTTGGCTGAAGTTGCTTATGGGCATTAATAGGCAAGGAAGGAGGGCCATGTGTGCTTTATTTTCCTCCTTGTCGCACTATATTAAGGAATGTTCATCAATTGTTTCAGCAAAGATAAGCAACATTATTGGCAGACTGTTTGGGGATGTGGTTCAATGACAGTTGTAAGGTGGGTGGAAATGTAGAACAAATTTGCTAGAAACACTAGCCAGTCACTACTTATTTCTAAGCAGTAAATAACTTTTTTATATAAGAATAATTCAATCCTTGGGCTTTTCTTTGTGTGTGTGTGTAGTGGGGGAGGGAGAGGGAATCTTTAACATGGTTTAGATCTAAATTTTTCCTAAGTTCTGCTTTGTGGCCATAAAAGTAATACCTTAAATGTTTATTGGTGGGAACACTGTTTCTTTGAAAACACAGCTTTAGTACTTGGAATTTTTTTTAAGATATTTCAGTGTAACTTGGATATTTGATGTAATCAAATGCCACATTACTAATTCAAAAACTGAACAATTCTGCAATATTTCCAAGAATAAGGCATGTTTGAATCAGGAAATCACTTGTTTGTTAACAACGATGTGCAATATCAAATAGCAGAGATGCACGCTGTCTGATATCTTGTTCATAATGTTCTGCCATACTCGGCTCTGCACAGGCATTGCAGGTTTTTCACAGTTCCCGCCTTAATAATAATTTCATTTTAGACTAAATTTAATATTCGTTATATTGTGATCTTTAGTTTACAGCAGGTATTGCTTTGTTTTATAGGCTACTGTCTACTGCCTGTATGAGTTCATTTATCATGACCTCTAGGTCAGGAGGGCCGGTAGTGTTTATTGTTCAGCTTGTGGCCTGTAGAGGCACCTGTACCTGGTAGGAAAGGGACAGAAGTAGGCCATTCAACTCTTGTTTGTTATTCAGTTTTTTGGGGGTAAATAATATCAAGTTAAACATGTTTTTCAATGTGACATATTCTGATAACCACTGTTAGTCTTTCACCTGAAAAAGACTTAATCTGATTTTGCAATGAACATTATTGCCTAATCACATTTCGAGCTCTGACAATATTTCTTTAATTATAATACCCCGAGTCTTAATATAGGCTTAAAAAGATGTTTGATTTACTAGCAGTCCTAGCTGTTTTTGTCTCTTCTAGTTGATATATTTTCCATCTATTTACAGTTTAGAAGTGACAGCTTGTTCAGATACATCTTGACAGTATTTAGTCTCTTTCTCTGCCATGTGCTACGTACTGTTCCAGGATATTCAGTAACTGTGGTCTTCTGTTGAACAGACTGGGGCAAATGGTTTTCATGTTCTTATTCTGAGTAATCATACGGGTGATAATTTGAAAATACCAGTTTCATGTTAAAGTTTGGAACTGGAAGCTTTGACCACTAGATCTATAGCTAATGTCAAAATCATTGTATTATTGATTGACTTAACACAATCGTTTATCCATTAGGGAAAGAACATAAGTAGGCATAGACAGTTCACCTTGCCATTCAAATGAGATCAGGGTTATTTTAGCAACTAATTCCATAGGGCCACCAATACCTCAAAGCCATCATTAACTTATTTTTAAGTGTGGCTAAATTTTTTATTAAGACCATTGAAGCAGAAGTTGCAGGCTAGTTTTGTTTATTATTATTCCCAGTTGATGTTACAGGTGGGCTCGTTTAACATTAGCAGAATCAAGACATCAAAATAGTGAAAACTGAATAATCTGCTCAGAACCTCCCATACAAATACAAAAATTCAAAAATAAAAGCAGAAAGTGCTTTAAGCACTCAGGAGGTCAGGCAGCCTCTGTGGAAAGAGAAACTGACTTGATATTTCAGGTAATCAGATCAAACCTTAACAAATGTTCTGTGTTCCATAAAATGCTGTGTCATGTAGCCTCTGGAAGCTAGCAAATCAGACATTAGTTTTTTTTAAACTGCATCGGTTTACTTGAAAACAATTTTGAATTTTTCTGTTTGTAACCTTTGTGGTATTGTATGCGGTTGTGATTGTATTTAATGTTGACATGTGTTTCCAATTATGTTCAGTGATCCAAGTTGATCTCTTGAGCCTGATGACCTTTTCTGATGTAATTAAACTATTAGCATACATATAATGGCAAGGGTTGTGTTTAGCATGTATCAAAACATATGCTGTTATTTCGGACAGACTGACAACCATTGACTTCAATGGTGTTGAGATTCTGAGAGGCAGCATTTTTTTTTGCTTCAGTTTGCAGGAGCTGAGACTGAACATCCTTTGCAGATGAAGCTGATGTTTTCTGCCAATAATGTTGTCACATCTCCTTAAATCTTTTTTGTACTCTGAAATTCATAACAAATTTTCTATATGTAAAAATATTAAATTTAATCAAAGTATAATTGAAAAGTTGTAAGTTTTTCCTTGCTCTATATTCCCTATTATATTGTATAGGAAGTCATTGTACAGTCTGCAGAGAGACACTATTTTCTCAATTGTTTATTTGTAATCTTCTCCATCCTGGGCTTGAGTTTAATATATTTTGATAAAATAGAGATGCTTGCATTGACAAGTTTGTTACTACTTTGCTACATTCATTCAATCATGTTTGGTGTTGAATTGTCCACCATTCTAAAATCTCTTCTTAAAAAAAAAAGATGCTGTCTCTCTCTAGCTTGTGCATAATAGAAATGCTTTTCTTGGTTCTTCTGAGCATGTCCCAGAAACTTAGTTTGTATTGGTATTTTCTTGGTTGAAGGCATATATTTCTGTGATGCCTTGCTCCAAGTGAGCATGTTCAGTATTTTTAAGAGATTTGGATAAATATTGATTCACTGATGAAAACATACTGTAACATAGTGTTTCTCTTGTTTTTACACTAAACTTTTGCTTATTTGGAAATGCTCAAAGTGCACATTATAGCTTTAAATCATAATTTGAATTACAGCTCTCCAAGGTGACTGCAGTGTGAGGAACTATGCAGTATGCATAGCAATTCTGAAGGAATGTATTCTGTAAATTTAACAGCATGTTTTCAAATCCATTCAGAAACGTACTAAACAAAGTTGGTACTAGGAACCTGATGCAATGCTATATTCATGATTATTGAGCAATGTTTGGATACTACTTAGCAAGTTAATAAAGCTCACTCCCATTGTTAAACCTTTAAACAAACCTTGCACTAATAGCTTTCCTCCGATCGCCAATAACCTGTGTAAGTAACATAAATAATGGTGGATATTCCATCACATGGGCAGAATGGAACTCTTTAAAATTAGAGATAGAATAAAGCATCAGCTTTTTTAAGACCCAATAAATTATCAAAAACTCTGAATATCAGTTTCCAGTGAAGAAATGCCATTAAGATTTGGATTACTGGAATTGAGCACATTATTGATCCAGATTTTATTATTAATTTGCTTAATTCTTCTTGTACTTTTGAAAGCTCTGCCTAGATGAGGATCTTTTAAGTGTTTTTGAGATTCTTCACCATTCTCTGCTTCTGCGCCTCTCAAAATTACATTTAATAATGATATAAAAAATAAATGTTTCTAATCTTTTTATTTTGTGCACTCAGGGTTTTCAGATTTAACAATATTCTGAGTGATGAAAGGAAATAATTGTGTGTATCCTTTAACAATGTAAATACTATATCCTTTTACTTTTTAATAACTCGTGTGTGTCTTGTACTGGTTTGCAAAATGTGAAAATGGCTGGCTGAAAGTACATTTTATGCATGTTACAACTAACTGCTTTTTTCCCCCAGTGTTGGCCTTTTCTGTAAATAAAATTATTTTAAAACAGAAATGTTCTGTACATGAAAGAAATTTGTGACCTCTGGGACAAAGGAACAAACAAACACTGGTGATCCTCTTTCTCCACGGTCTTATGTTTCTCCTGAATGCAGGAACATTCGCCATGAGCCATTTTGTGTATTCAATGCAGTGAAACAATAAAATGACTTTTTTCTCTGTAGTTGGTAGTCTGTACTTCTATATCAGTTTGTTCATTTACTTAAATATATAGTATTGTGCAAGTCTTTGACACGTGTAAAAAAAAAAAATCCTGTAAAGGGAAGATGCTTTTAAAAATGAAATGAGCAGTTTCTAAATATCAATAAATTTACTACAAAGAACTGTAAAATGTAAAAAAACTAAATCAAATCGATAATTGGTGTGGCTACCCTTTGGCTTTAAAACTGCATCAATTCTCTTGGGTACACTATCATGCAGTTTTGTAAGAAAATTGGCTGGTAGATTGTTCCAAGCATCTTGGAGAACTTGACACAGCTCTTCTGCAGACTTTGGCTGTCTCTCCAGGTAATCCCAGACAGCCTCAATGATGTTGAGATCAGGACTCTATGGATGACATTCCATGTGGAAAGCATATATCAAAATCTAGGGTGCCTAAGACTTTTGTACAGTATTGTACTAGATAAATACCTTACTGTTTATTTTTATAATCTTCTAATATGTTGTATAAATCAATCATCATGCTCTACGCTGGTTATAAGATAGCCTAAGCATTGCAACTTTATCAGAGTGAAGTTTTGAATTTGGTCAGCAAGGTCCAGTACTTACTGGCAGGCACAATAACAGAAATGTAGAATTGCTGCTCACAACAGCAGCAACTGGGGTTCAGTCTGATTTCCAATGCTGACCATGTAGTTCTCCCCATGACTGCATAAATTTCCTTTGTTCGCTCGAATTTTTTGTTATATCCCAAAAATATGAGGATTGGTGTTTTATTTGACTGCTATAAACTTCACCTAGTCCTGCTGAAGTGTTTCGGTCCAAAATGTCAACTGTACTTTTTTCCACAGATGCTGACTGACAAAGCACCTTTTTCCTGCGTTGTATAGCTCGACAACTTCCCTTAGAATAGAAAGTGTTAGATGCACAGTTACAGCACATTTGTTCTTTAAAGTCTGCTGTAGACTTAAAAGTAAAATTTTTATGTAATTAAAGAACAATTTTTGTGCAATTCTGGCTATAAAGTGAAATCCAGGTGCCTGAAAATACAGTATAAAACATGATTTGATAGAGATAGCACAGCAGGTTATCTATTATGGGAATTGATGAACAGTGGGTTCCCTAGCAACCATACATTGTGGTTTCATCTTGGATTTTGATTGAAAATTAGTTTATCTCAGTGGGTTGGGGAAGAGAGAGTGACCATTTAGATTAGGTGGCAAACCTGGAAGTGGACAGTAAGGGCTGATTTACCCAATTTCCCTCGGGATCAATAAAGTATGTCTGATTTATAGGCCGTAGGTGTCACGTACCCTACGTAGTAGGGTGACGTGGCGCCACAGAAGGCTACAACTGTGATTGGTCCGCTTGGTAGATCATATTTCCGGTTGCTTCTCCGCCATGTTTGTAGGCTGTGCATACAGTGATATGAAATAGATGAGATTACTTAGGAAATATAAAGAATTAAGAAGAAAACGATTGATCTGGAAAGCAGGATGAATTTACACATACTGGGTCTGTCTGAAAACACGGAAACTGATTAGCCATTAAAGTTTTTTATGAACATACTATTCTCACTCTTTAGCTCCTCTGATGATAAAGCTCACCAAAGCCTTCAGCTGAGATGAAACCTCGCCCTGTGATCTTATGTTTGCATTACTTTACAACTAAAGAAGCAATCCTCTGTGATGCGAGGAAGTGGGGGAAGCCAATTTATAACGGGATTCATATAGTTGAAGATTTTACCCCAGAGCTCAATGCTGAATATCGGGAAGTGATGGCTGAACTTTATAAGAATAACTGTCGTCCCTCTTTGCACTATCCGGTTTGTCTGAGAATTTTTCCACCCAATGGTCGCCCAAAATGGATTGACTCCCCAGAAGAGGGTTGGAAATTTATAAAGGAGTTCAAGCCCGTGTTGCAAGCAACTTGAATAGTTAATCCTTAGCTGGGAATCGTTGGTAAGGGAGTCTGTAGCTAGATCGATGAAAGTGTGGTCCATGTTTTATGTGTATCCAGATATTGACTTGGCTGGTTTATTGTTTTTTTTTTAATCCTTTTTTTTTCCCCTTTGGGTTTCATTTTTTCTCCTTTCTATCTTGTTTTGTCTTTTGTTTTTCAGCCTGTCCTTTTTCATTTTTCTTTTCTTAATAAAAATATTTAGAACTGTTGTTTGCTTCAATACTCAATATAGTTTTGGATTTAATATACATATATTTACTTATTTTTTCCTTGACTTGTGTCTAGCACTAGTCGTAACATATTGGTTGGATTTATCTTTTTGAACATACGATTAACTTATTTTAAATGAATCTAAGATGCCCGTTGTTAGGTTTTAACCTCTGTTAGACATATCAAAATATTTGAAATTGTTTATTACTTCATGTATTTTTTGTTTTGACTTTAGTGGTGTTAACGTATAATTTTGTGGTGTAGCATGCTGTCCACCTATTGGACGGTTTCGGGTCTGGGGGAGGGGTGGGGTTTAGGAGTTTTTCGACTGAGCAGTCCTGAGAGGTTTTCTTGTCAATCATGTTGAATTTTTTTTCTCTCTCTGATCGAGTCCATGCTTTGTTCTCCTGTGGGTTTGGCCTGCGACTGCGCAATAACTTACTTTACAAAATCTTAGAGCCTAAATATGGATGTTAATAAAATTAATATAAGATCTTGGAATCTGAACGGCATGAACCAACCTATCAGGCAGAGAAAGATCTTTAAGAAATGAAAACACTTCAAGCTGATATTTTTGCGCAGGAGACTCATCCATAGGGAGGAAGAAATTTTTTTTTAATTTTAGAGGGGTTCTCAATTTTACTCTTCATCAGTGTGGTGAACTACATATACCTGTTTGGAGGCACTGCTCCTCCCTCAGTCTCCAGGATGTTGTGTGGTGAACGCTTGCTGCTTGTGCTTTCTTCCAGCCAATAAAAGCCTACCTTAACTCACGTCTCCGAGAGTTATTGATGGTGCATCAATCAGTAACTAAAATTAGAGGGTATCTATTTCTATTAATTCTAAAGTCTCATATATTTTAATACTGTTACTGATTCAATTGGAAGATATTTAATTGTTATTGGGTTGTTATGTGGTCAGAAGGTGGCTCTGGTGTGTGTTTATGCACCTAATATAGATAGCCTGAATTTTTTAAGAAGTTACTTTCTGCACTGCCGAATTTAAATGAATACAAGTTGATTATGGGTGGTGACTTTAACTGCTGTCTTAATCCTTCGATTGATAGGTCATTAACTAATCTGTTGCTTCCTAATAAGGCTGCGACCTGTATTAATTTTTTTATTAGAATATGGTTTGGTTGATAGCTGGAGATTTATGCATCCTTACGATAGGGATTTTTCTTGTTTTCACATGTATAATCATAAATACTCAAGAATTGATTATTTTTTGCTGGACACACGATTGGTGCCCTATGTTGCCAACTGTGGATATGATGTCATCATGCTGTCAGATCATGGGCCCACAAAACTAACATTGAAGTTCCCTGACAATATACTGAATGCATCCCAGTGGAGATTTAATGCTACATTGCTGGAGGATTCAGCTTTTATAAGTTTTATTAAAGAGCAAATCCTAAGAAATCTATTCCTTCTATGCTATCTATATTTTCTGAATTCAGTAGTTTTTCTGGGTATAAATTAAATTTACACAAAAGTGAGTTATTTCCTATGAATAATCACTTGGATCAATACAATCAAATACCTTTTAGTATTACTAAAAATCACTAATCTTGGTATTAAAATTACTAAAAAATTAAGGACCTGTATAAATATAATTTTCTCCCATTAATTGATTATACACAACAAATACTTTCTAAATGGTCTGCTATGACGCTATCATTAATTGGTCGAATTAATACTATTAAAGTGATAGTTCTACTGAAGTTCTTACATACGTTTCAAGCAGTCCCTTCCTTTGTTCCTAAACTCTTTTTTGATAGAATAGACTAAAATCTCATCTTATATTTGGAATAATAAAAATCCTAGATTGAGTGAACATTTATTGCAGAAATTAAAACAGGACAGTGGTATGGCTTTGCCAAATCTTAGAATGTACTACTGGGCAATTAATATTCGATATATTACCTTCTGGATTCACTATTTAGTCATATATGACTGTCCTTTATGGGTGGATTTGGAGAAAGACTTGGTGAAGGGGTATTCTTTGGCCTCTTTGCTGGGAGCTCCTCTTCCTTTTTTGCTCTAAGATTGGTAATCAAGACCTCAATCCCATTAGTAAACATACATTAGAATTTGGTTTCAGTTTTGCAGATTTTTTTTGAGTTAAATAATTTTGTTCTTTCTAGTAAAATCCATCTTAACTATTTTTTTTTAAACCATCAATTTAAGATCAGGCTTTTTTAATTTGGAAAACCAAAGGATTGCTTAATTTCTTTCACTCAGTGGATATGTATGATTTATCTAATGCACACTTTTTTAGATATTTACAAATCAGGAATTTTTTTTAACATATTTTGCTTCCAAATGATCTCTCTGCTTATCCACCTAATATGATAGATACCCCTTTTCAGATTAAACCACTTCAAAAAGGATTGATAGCTACAATTTATAAATGATTATTGAATTTACAAAAAATATCTAACGATAAAACTAAAGGTGCTTAGGAATTGGAATTTCAGGAGTTACTTTCAGATAATCAATGGAGTAAAATTTTTCATTTGGTAAATACTTCATCTATTTGTGCCTGTCATTCCTCGATACAGTCAAAGGCAGTGCATTGGGCACATATGTCACAAAGACAAATTAGCCCATATTTTTCCCAATATCAATCCTATTTGTGATAGATGTAATGTTGAGGTGGCCACTTTAACTCACGTGTTAAAGTGTCGCGGCATAAAGCTGGATAATTTTTGGAAAGATGTCTTTAAAACTTTATCAAAAGTCTTGGGTCTGGACTTACAACCAAATTTACTTACAACAATTTTTGGGATTATTCTATTAGAAGCAGGATATATTCCTGTTTCCGCTCAGCACGTGATAGCCTTTTCAACTTTACTGAAATAGGATCCTAATCCACCTACTGTCTTTTATTGGCTTTCCTCCATTATGTCCTGTTTAAGTTTGGAGAAAATAAGAAGTTGGACATTTGATACATCCTTTAAATTTTAAGAAATCTGGCGACCTTTCATATGATTTCATTTATTGATTTTTGTACTGACTCTCTTCCAGTTATTTTTCTTAAGTTTTGGATTTGATCAGAAAGTTTTTCTTTTCTTGGTTTTACTCTCAGGCTGGACTGCCCAGTCCTTTTTTTTCCCTTTTCGTTTTTGTTTGTATAGATTAGTGTTTTTTTCATATAAAAAATTTCACAAAGTCTTTTTTCTCTTAATTCTCCTCTTATCAATTCATAATCTTTCCTCATTATACATTCTATATCAGATTAATACTATGCATGATTTTGATAACGTTTATTTCACCTTTATGTATCGTTATTGAGATATATATTAGAGGTAATTCTCTTGTTTGTATATATGTTTTTAAATCAATAAAAAGATTGATAAAGAACAAAGGTCTGCTGGCCCAACATGGGGCTTGTTATTTATTTACTAAACACAAAGGACAATTCCATATTTACGAAGTATGGACAAAGCTTTCTTCACACCTTTTGATTCGCATCCATCCCACAGTCACCAGCGTCATTTGTGGACAGGGATTCACAGCTTTTAGGAATGCACTGTTTCAAATTAAATTCACAATACATTGTCAAGGAACAGAAGACTGGTAGCCAAAGTCATTTGCTAAATCTAAAGAATCCAAACCCAAAAATCACTTTAACAGTCCCTCCTCTTGGCCCTCTGGGCAGAAATAAATTTATACCAGCAAAGGCTGACCAAGAAGGATCTACTCAAATAGGGCAGCAAAAATCACCCTGCCTCAGAATTCCCCCCAAATTTTGTGAGCTGATATCTACCCTAGCATTCTCTAATCACTACCTACCAAATGTTAAGCAGAGAGGTTGTTCCAGAAACTTGAGCAAGTCTTAATTTGAGCAGCTTCTTTCATGTGCCTGTCGGCTCTTTCCCCGCAGGCAGATTTGCAGCTTAATCACATTCCTTGTCTTCACCACTTAATTCTCTGGTCACTGAAACTTTCCAGGAGCACCGACAGGCCCTCTCATCGATGTACAAGAAGGGGTTGGGATGGTCTCTGTCAATGTCTGCAAGGACCTCTCCTCGATGGCACCCCCTTCCGTACAGCCCAGTCGATCACTGGCCCGACTGCTGAAAAAGCCCAGCTCCTCATTCAGACTGGGGGTGACTGCCTTCAGATGCTGTGTGCAATCTGAAATGCCATCGAAGTTGTGAAACTTGCAGTCTCTGCTTTAAATTAAAAATCCTTCCCCATCTATTTTCCAATATGTTTTCTATTCTGTGCTATGAAACAAATCATATACCTTCAGCAACCAGCCTTCATTACAGAGTACCGTCATCATCACACTTTAACATGCCATTCACAGTTTTCCGTCATGCTCTGTGTCTTTGCCACGCTCTCCGGATCTTCTGCCTTTGCGTTTCCCCCGGGTGTGTTTTCATCAGCTGTTGTCAGGGCTGGTATGGCCGGCTGGTGTTCCTCTCTTGGGCTCTCTGTAATTACATGGTTACTGGGTACACTTCATCCCCTGCTCTGTCTGTGGGAGCACCAGGAGGCTGAGTCGTATCCTTTAACCTGAGTCCAGTGTTTCCACTGGCTGCCTCACCCAGTCTGCACACAGACTCAAGTATCATTGGTTATCAGTACTATGTGGTCCTATCCACCTGGGGGCAAACCCTGGCCTTTCCGGCAGCAACTTCACCGTGACTTGGTCACCGGGCTGTGGAAGGACTATCTCCTTTTCCTCTGGCTCTCTCTGATCAGCAATGTGCTGTTGTTTTGCTTGGTCCTTCAACACTAAGTTGGTTAATTCTTCCCTGACACCCAATGTGCAGTTTGGGGTTGCACACAATCATCCGGATTCTCAGCTATAGCTTTGGCTAAGGCATTCTTGATTGTTTGGTTCATCCTTTCTACCAATGCTGAAATCTGAGGATGGCAGGGTATGTGGAACTGTTGTCGAATCCCTAGCAGTCAGCACATTTCCTTAATCACTTTGCCTGTGAAGTGTGCTCCCCGATCCCACCCACCTGAACTGGGGTTCCCCACCTTGGGAGGAATTCCCGAACTAGAATCCGTTCAGCGGTGCCAACAGTGCAGTCCCTTGCTGGGAAAGCCTCTACCCACCCCGTGAAGTGATCCACAGTTACTGGGCAGTGGCTTTCCCCCTGCTTTTATGTAGGGACTGCATGAAGTCCTGCTGGATATCTTCCCAGGGTCCCCTTGGCTGTGGTTGATCGACCAGCTGTGGCTTTCTGCCCTTACCAGGATGAGGCTGGGCACAAGTGATACAACAGTGGCAGAATTTCTCAACATCCCTGCCCATCACCAGTCTTGCTGGAGGGTCATGAATATGTTCTGCCTCCCCTGATGCATCACCCCATGATACAACTTCAGTAGTATCTGCCGAATACATGGTGCTGCCACGACTCTTCTGCCTCCATCTCTTCATATTCTTTACTAAACTGGCTTCTGTCATTTCTTCCTGCACACTAAATTTCAATTGCCTTTTGTTCCTCCGCTGCCTTATTCACAGTAATGTCTGGCCTTGGAGGGACTGGAAAAACTTTATGTTCTGGAGACTGGCCATTCAGGATTGTTGCAGGGCCTGCCACTATGGGATGCAATCTTGGCATGGTATTAAGGGCGTCATAGCTTGTTGTTAATGGATATGGTCCATTGGGCTTTTTTACTGGCCATATAGCTGAGTTAGTAGTTGCCACAGTCTCTCTGAGTGTCCCCAGGTGTTTTAGTTCCTTCACTTTACCCTGAACAACAGTCAGTGCATCAGTTTTTATAGGGGACTGCTTATGGAACTTATACAGACCCTTGTCTATCTTAACTAGGTTACTCTTTACTTGACCACAATTCTGCTTGTGTCTACCTCACTTTGCTGGGAATTGCTGGCTTCCATCTCTGATGATTGGCGCAGCTGCGACTCTGCTACCCAGGTGTGTATTCTATTGGTTGTACATGTTCGCTGCCCCTAACTTGTCCTTATTATTTCTCCATTTCCCAAATCTATAACGGCCCCTCCTCCCTTTGGGACGTCTATTCCAAGGATAGTGCTGTCATTATTTGGGCAGACCCAGAAATACACTGGATTTGCACTCCCCTGATTTCGAGAATTTGCAACTAGCTTCTTTCTGCTTTCACTGTTTTCCCTCCTACACCCCTAACAAAAATGGCCTGTCCGGTTGTGGGCCAGGGCAAGTCTATTATCAATACCAATCCCATGTCCACTAACATATCACATTGCTATCCCCCTGACAACACTGTTGTGTACAACTGCGGGTCACCAGCACTGGCAGTGGGGCCCACTGCCACATCTTTTTCTGACCTTTACCAGCTCTATGATCTGACTGACAGTCAGATTGATCAGACTAGGCATTGATGGGGTAAGAGATTGTGTGTCTGCTGTGACGTTCACCTGTTTTTCTTTCCTGTTTTGGACACTGCCTCCAACCATGTCCCAAATGGCCACACCTGTAGCATATCAACTCCTTTACCCTCACACATCTATTCCAGCAATTCCTTGCTTTGTGCCCTGGCTGCCAGCAGATGAAACAAACTCTCTGGGACATCACTGCAGCTGCATCCACTAAAGTCAATTAACAATTTCTCTTGCACTTTCTTCAGTCTATCTCACCGGCCCACGAAACTAATGCAGAGTTGGTCAAACCCATGGCCTAAATCTAAAAATCTAAATCTAAATCTAAAGGCCTTCCTTCATTTTCAGGAAGACTGGGATATCTCTCCCTGGATTATCCAACCCAGAATACTTCTCATAAGCTTGATATTTACATTCTGCATAATCTATGGCCGTCTGACCAGCTTTTTGAATCGTTGCCATTATCGTTTCCCAGTTACTCTCACCTCCCCTTTAAAAGAGCGATATCTTTCTTCATTGCTGCCGTTTCCGGTAGTTGCCCAGGTACCATCCCGCACCCCCTGGGTCATCCTGTCCCATATATTCCTTGGGCATTTCGCTTTTACCAACACGTGTATATCTTCAGGGCGCATTTGGTGAATTTCAGCCATTTTCTCGAGCTTACGCCAGAATTCTGAATTCCCACATGCGACTTTAAGTGAGGGCAACTCTGCCAAAATGCTGTTTCTCCCCGCGGGTGAATGGTTTATAAATGGTCGTAATCGGGGTCAAGGTCTGCCTCGGATCATCAAGATTCTCAACCTGACATTGCTTGATCTCAAACGGTGCCATCCTGACAGATATATCTGAGTTAAGTCTCTCCCTGACATACCTCCACATATAAAAGACGGGTACCAGTTAAACAGTACATAGTTAAAACCGCAGCATATGTACTCCTCAATCTGCCACTTTTGAGCATCTGAACTCATGATGCCTGCTGTATTCCTTTGCATCAAACTCGCAAAGCGTGTACCCTTAAAATGCAGCTCCCCGAACAAGTAAACGCGTCCCACTCTGGCGTCCGGAAACGCCGGTAACCACCTTTCGCAACTGGTGGCTCCATCCCAGCAAATTAACATGCAAAGTTTTGTCTCTTTACATAAATACACACACACTACTTTTATATTATCAGTACAGCTATCCGTGTTTGTGATACCCTGTGTTCCCATGTACCACCAGCCTGAACAGATCCAAATGTGAGTGCTATTTTAGAAAATAGTCACCCACTCAGACTGCTAAGATTGCTGGCCACACAATTGCTCATGAAGGTATCCCACTGCTGACACCAAATGTTGTTGCGTGAATGAAATCACCAGGGAAAGTTACTGGTAAATACAAAGCAGCTCCTTTAGTCGACAAAACAAGGTACAGCAGGCATCATACGGAGACACTTTCAGTGGAAAGATCTGCTGGCCCAACGTGGGCTTGATAGTTATTTGGACAAAGGACAATTCCATGTTTACAAAGTATAGACAAAGCTTTCTTTTGAAACTACATGCCAACTTCACACCTTCTGATTTGCATCCATCCCACAGACACCAGCATCATCTGGACTGGGATTCACAGCTTTTAGGAATGCATTGTTCCAAATTAAACCCACATTTTCAAGCTACAGATTACTGGTAGCCAAAGTCATTTGCTAAATGTAAATGACCCAATCCCAAAAATCACTAACAGAATCTATCAATGTTGGCTGATTATTGTTGGACCCTTAAACAAGAAGCCTCAGACACTGAGTGCAAATGAAAATCATCTATAAAATATGTTTAGCTCAGTTAAACTTTTGCAATGTGTTAACACCATTGTGCAATCAGACACATTCTATTGAATATGTTAATTTCTTGTTTCTCCAAACTCCTGAGTAATACAATTATTTGTATGAAGATTTAAGTGGTCTATCATTGTCCAAAAAAAACTGAGGAAGCAACACTCTTGAAAAAAATTGTTGTCCAGTGATATTATGAAGTGTCTACTTTTGGATATAGGCCGAAGGTGTTGCCGACCAACCTGGACCAGTTCTCAGCTCAGCCTCATGATGCAAATATTTAGCACAAGCAAAGGCAGTTTTGGTTGGTAATTTTATTTGATATTTTCATAGATATATATGGACAAAAGCAGACTTACTGTAAATTCTCTCCTGCTGGGGATCTCTTTTATTCTGACACCATGTTCGAGTGACAGAATCATAGAGAAGTACAGCACAGAAACAGGCCCTTCAGCCCATCTAGTCTGTGCCAAAAGCGTTTAACTGCCTACTCCCATCGACCTGCACTAGTACCATAGGCCTCCACACCCCTACCATCCATGTACAGATCCAAACTTTGTTTAAACATTGAAATGGAGCTCACATGCATCACTTGTGCTGGCAGCTCATTCCGTACTGTCAGAGTGAAGTGTAAGGGTACCTCAGAGTGAAGACGTTTCCCCTCATGTTCCCCTTAATTCACCTTTTACCCTTAACCCATGATCTTTGGTTGTAGTCCCACCTAACCTCAGTGGAAAAAGCCTGCTTGCCCCTCTATACCCATCAGAGAAGTTTTGAATCTGCTGGAGGTTTGGGAGAAAAACATCATCTCTTGGTTTGTACAAGTCGAGGCCCAATTCACACTGCGAGAAATCTCCCTGGGTGACACCAGATATTATTACAAAGTAGGACTGAACACAATAACACTCACCCTTTGCAGATGTAACCCGCTCACCAGGCTCGTAGGCTAACAGACATGCATTGCATGGGTACCAGCGAGAAGGCCTCCTCCACAGGTCTAAAACGTCGGAGCTCGTTTCTGTAGTATTTGGGTGTATTGCTTTACTCACGGCGCTGAATTCCCACCACCAGCCACAGGCTGAACTTCCCTGGAAGAATATCACAAACAAATTGAGAATTACTCCATGCAATTGGGTCTCCCCTTTTGGTGGGATCCTCCAAATGTCTTGCCTTGTGCTCTTCTCCGCACTTCCTCACGAAAGTCCCCAAACCAGACTACTGTCCTTCCAAAATCTGATCCCGCCCAGCTCTCTCAAATCATCCATCACATCTCCCTGGGCAGAATGCTACAACATGTTACCAAGTCAAACCCCATAGGAATGTTGTTTCAGCCAAAGTTGAGCAAATGGCTCCTTATCTTCAGCCAGCCAATTCACTATTTTCTTCTCACATCCAGGACGAAAGACCTCACAGAAATTGGTTACACTAAAGTTATCATGGCATGGCCTTAGAAAGAACGTGTGTGATAGAAGTGCAGCCTGTGATGACTGCTAGCAGGCAAACATTAGCCACCATGTTCAGGCTCACTTTAAGAGGCTGGTCTGGCAGGATGGTGTAAGGATTTTTTACTGCACTTAGAATTCTGTGCTTGGTTGACAAAAAAAAGAGTTGTTATGTAATCCATTAAATGTAAAATGCCTCTACCATTTTATTTACGAAAACCAACATCATGAGGTCAATTGTGACATGATGAGTACATGTCACTGTCTTGGGGCACTGTTCAGTATCATGATAACTGCAGGGCAGGAGCTGTACTCATCTCTGCTCAACAGAGGGGTATCTTACAGTATTGTTTGGAAATCCAACTGTATTCCCTTGGGACAGTCAGGCAGTCCTATTTCTGCCTGATCAACCACTGCAAACTCTGCACTGTTGGTGCTTTGCCTGTGAGATGGTGGGTCTGCCCTTGCCTTCAGCTGGTGGGCCTGCAGGAAGTATGCCAGGAAGAACCCCTCAATGAGGCAGCTGAATCTGGAGCAGACACGGCCCAGCAGGGAATTGATGCCCAAAGCTGAGTGTGCAGAGCCAGATGACTGGGGATGCTCTGGTCTGTCAGACATAATCGAGACAGAGGATGTGGAGGATGGAAGCTCGGATCCTAGAGAGACAGAATCAAATGGTGACATGAGAAAATCTGTATCCTGGCGAGGGAAGGCCAAGCCCTGAACCAGATGTCCAGGAATTTCCTTTCAGAGGTGCATAGCCCACAGCTGATCCAAGATGTTGAAAGGAGGGATACCTGGAATGAGAAAGTGACAAATGAAATCAAGGACCAATCAATGGCTGGCAAAGAGAAAGTGACAAGTGAAAACGTGGATAAAGCAATATGTGCAGAAGAACCAGTGTGGAACGATGAAGCGAGCCCGGGGTCTAGGTCACATGACACCACACAGGTGCTGGTAGGCAAGGGAAGAGTGCCATTGAGCAGAAGAATAAAATTAAGGAAAGAAGCTCCATTGAACTGAGATCAGCTGGGGATGCAGAGAAACCTAGGAAGAAGAATTCACGATGCAAGGGTGGACAACCAAGAGGATGTTGGAAGGTCAACAAAGAAAGATCAGCAGATATAGATGAGGGGGACATAGAGGCAAGGGAGGGGTTTTCACATTTTGGAAACCGCTGCCTGAAGGTATGACAGGAGAATCAAGAAAATGGGAAGAGAAGTCAGCTGATATCATCAAGAGCTCAGAAGTCTCAAATCCAAATTCTTCTAAAGAAGTTAAAGGTAAAAATGTTTTATGTATAAACTACACTCAGTGTCCTTCTGTCATAAAACAAACAGCTGTTCTCTTTTGCTGACATTGTATGAGAAGTTGTTGCTGCATCATTCATCTAGGTTTTCAGTCTCCTTCCTATATACTGATTTGATTCAGCCAACAACTGCAAACTAGAATATTGCATTAGAGCTGTCCTTAGCCCCATAGCTTCAATTACAAAGTGACTAGAGCAGGGGATTAAGCACAGTGTCTTGTGGTGCACCGTTGTTGATGGTGATAGTGAAAGAGGTGCTATGAATCGGAACTGAGGTCCACAAGTGAGGAAATTGAGGACCCATTTGCACAAGGGAGTGCCGTGACTTGGATCCCAACATAGGGAACGTTTCTCTGGGCTGAGTAAGCAACTGAGGGTTTGAATCGAACACAACCGAGTGGTAGGGCGCCCCTCAGGTGTTTTACCTCTGGCCACTCTGTGTCCAGGCAGGCATTCTGCCCCTTGCCCATCGAGACTAGTACCTAGATGGGATCCAGCAAAGCACCCGGACCAGGAGAATAAGGGAAGCAGTTGTTTTGTGAGTATAAAGTCTGCGGGTGCTGAAGAATTGGGCAACAGGGCTCTGGCCTGGTTGATTAACTGTGTAATTGAATCGATTTATCTGATTGGATAACGGGCACAGAAAGGACCCGGTCTATTTGTATAATTGGGCAACAGGTCGCAGGCCTGGTCGATTGAGTCAACTTATCTAATTGGGTAACGGGCACGGAAAGACTCAGTCTATTTGTATAATTGGACAACAGGTCATGGGCCTGGTCGATTGAGCTGTATAAGTGAATAATCAGCACAGGATGGGGCAGACTTTGGATACAGAGGGCAAGGGAACTCCCTTGCAATCTATGTGTGAACAAACAGCAGATAAAGAATAGGGTCTCTGGATGTTAAGTGCAGCTCTGACTAAGAAACTGGGAAATGCAGTGTGGCCATTGGGAGGAACTTGGGATTTAACCTCTTGTGAACAAGCAGTAAATTTAATATGGAGAAAGAACTGCAGTAAAAAGTGGAAATTATTGATTATGAATGGAAAGATAGAGCCGATACCAAATGGAATAGTACTTCACTGGCCAGTTGGAGGAATAATGCCTGTGATAGAGGTATGTACGACAGAAAGGGCTCCCAAGAGTTGGGAGACACTGAAAGCGGATTGTGAGTGGGCAGATGGGTGACGGAAGAGGGAGCAGGAAAAACAGTGTAAGCAGGCAAAGGCTGATATGGACAGGCAGGAAGGATTAGATCATCAATATCAAGCGCACAAGGGAAAAGACTCAGGATCCCAAACCTATGTCTGGCATACTGACTCTTATTTGATGATTCTGGTGAGACCGATAGAGATGAGGAATGGGGTTGTTATCCCCGACAACCACCCCCGCAAATGCCCCCGACTCCACCAACCGCACCCCCACCACCTCCCTATCAAGGCCCTGCCCAAGAGGGAATATCGAACCAGTGAAATTATATTCCTGTAATGGGGGGATTGGAGGCGGTCATGGCCTGGTAATAGAGGGGACGAGGCAGAGGAACTCCGAAAACTGGCTGAAGGGATGACGATGTCACCGCCACACTAAAACCCCATTCACCAGATGCCGAACCCCCAGGCTGGTCAGGGAGCAAATAGAATCCGACCATTGAAGTGTACGCTCCCTGAAAACACCAGGAGATGATAATGATTATGAATCAGGCACCAGATAGAAGGGAGAAGCAGGCAATGTTCGCCGAATATATCCAAAGCCAGTAAACATTACAAAGGTTTTGGAATGTAAGCCCAAGCTAGGGGAGTCCGGATCCGACTATTGGGAGAGATTTGTGGCCTGCCACGGGACATTTGCAGGCGATTCTGCCTTTAATGATGGCCGTGATTCACCGTTATTTAATGCAATGATTTTGCAGCATATGCCTTCTGACATCGCGGACATAGTCAGAACGTATAGACTGATAATTCTCGATCTCAGGTGAGACGAGCAGTAGTATACTACTGGGATAAACACAGTGAGCCACGGTCCCGCCCCAGATAAAGCTGAATATGTACAACACCCCTCCCAGAGGGAAATAGAGACCCACTCTCAAGGGGAGGAGGGCTAAGAGATCCTGACCAGCAGTTCCCAGTGTGGCCCAATCCTGATGATGAACCAAGGCATCAACCTTCTGACTGGTGGCAATCGTCCAGCCGCAATATGGCTCAAGGACACCCAAGTGGATTACCGCGAGGCCTTGGAAGATATTGCCCGGAACCTGATGGATCCCTGAGAGGCCATTGCTATAACTGCAGCCACTATGGGCATTGGAGGGCCAACTGCCCACAGAGATCGAGAGCCAATGGTACCTTGAAAGATAAATCAGCCAAACTTACCCAGGAGACTGGACTGACCTGGTTAAAGGTTCTACCCTTGGCCCTGTTCCATGTGAGAATCACACCGTCAGTTAAAACCGGGCTATCGCCTTCCGAGATTATCTCTGGGAAACCTATGCCAACTCAATGGAGGTTGGAATTGGCCCGAACTCCCCTTCCTGAAAGGATGGACATGCATACCTTGGGATAGGAAGTGGGAAAATATTTATGCAAATTAACTAAAACTCTCCAAAACTTGCACTCACAAGTACGACAGGCCTATCGAGAGGACAAAACACAGTCTAAGGGCGACTATCCCACTATCGAGCCTGGAGATTTTGTGCTGTTCAAGAACTGGGATTGTAAGAAGTTGGGACCGAGGTGGAAAGGACCGTACCAAGTGCCACTGACAAAACCTACTGCAGTCAGTGAAGGTGGAAGGGCAGCTCCAGTGGATACATCAAACAGACTGTAAACATGTTACTGGCGGAACTGATAAGGACTGAAAAGTGTACAGGTTCATGCTGATTTTAATGACCCTAAGGAGACCTGCCCATCTTGGGAGGCCCCCAGGTTAACATGTTTCTGTCCTTCTGTCACACCTATGCCAAACAGGTAGAGCTGGGGGCCTGCTGGGTTTGTTTCGAAATCTTGCAGCATGGTAAACCTATGATTCCAATGTCAGTAATCCCACTCAACCAGAGTGAGGAACTCTCAGCCTGGGCTTTCTCAGATATCACCCAGGGAACTGACGTGCAGAACTGTAGTTCAGCCAAAGGTGACTGTAGCTATCAGTGTTTTGAGGGATGGTATCTCAGGCCCCCACCAAATGGAACCTCATATACAGGAAAACGTGTATCCTGGCCATACCTACGGGTGCTTAGCAGCAGAGTAGTAAATGCCAGCTGTTACTGTATCTTCCAGGGAGGGGAAAATGCAGTCTTTTTGGGAAATAGCAGCTGTATCACCTATACCACTGCAGACCCTCTATACTGTATTGGCAGAAAAAGGAGGATCCTGTTCTATTATAGGAAAAGAATGCTGCACCTAAATCCCAAACAAATCTTCAAATATTACTGATCTATCCAAACACATAACTCAAGATATCCAGAACATCCGAAATGTTGACAGTAAACTACACAATTTTGGGGCTAGTGAGGCAGGGGAATGGCCCTGGCCTTTTAATATATTCAAGAACTTCTGGAGGTTATTTTTGCATTTTGGAAGTCTGATTGTATTAATTTTGATTATTATCTGTATCCTACGGTGCCTTTGGCCATGTTTTGTATCATATTATAGAAGCAACAATCTGTTCTGAAAAGTTATCATGTAATGATAAAAAGGAGGGAAAGATGAAATTTTAAGGGAATTGGGGGACATAAGAAATGATCTGCTAATTTTGGTAAATAGCGGGTTAAGAATTAAGTGCCAGCTTGTGTATGCTCTGTTCTGTGAAAACTTGCAGAGACTGTCCTTGACTGAAAAAACTGCTTTCAGTTTGTTTGTATTAACAGTTCACAGCTGTCCCTTTGAGAATGACCCGTGGGCTGTTTTTTTTTATTATTACAAAATCCTTTATTACAAATTTCGGTGCTATACAATATATACAAAACAGTGGCAAACACAATTACTGCACTACAAATAGACAATAGACATTACACCAGAATGTTGCCATCCCTATCTATGATGGCATTTATACCCCGCGGAGCCCAACGGTCTCGATCCTCCAAGGCAGCTGTGGACTGCGCTTGTTCTTTTTCAATAGTTACCCGGGCACGAACATACCCCCTAAACATTGCCAGGCAGTCTGCCCGGGGATGCGCTTGTTCTTTTTCAATAGTTACCCGGGCACGAACATACCCCCTAAACATTGCCAGGCAGTCTGCCCGGGGAAAATATGGAACGCTTCACGAATTTGCGTGCTGTAGGTTGCATTCATCAAGCCCCAGGATGTCACATCACTGATCTATGTTCCCACCTTCGTCTATTCAAGTTTTACTGATAAAGCAAGAATTTGTCTTTAATTAAAACCTGTGATTTAGTGTACTCTCTTAACTAATTAAGTTTTGCTCTAACTGACTTGGTGGGAATATCCTAATATAAGTGTTCTTTGTCTGCTATTCTTATAAAGTGTAGTGTTTCTGCCTGTCAAATCAGCTCGTTTGAGCCACCAGGGAGAGAGAGAGTAACTCTGTCTCTTTGATGTTCGGTTTCGAGTTTCTCGCTGGCTGAGCTCGAACAATAAACTGGTGAAGAGTTGAAAGTAAAGATTGTGTAGTCTGGTGAATTTGAGTTTTACAGGAGTATTGATGCCTTGGAGTTTATTGATTAAAGATATCAAAGCCATGCTCAGGAGCAGCAATTTGCTGAAGATTGAGTCTTGGGCATGGGTGAAGTTCTGCTTTTTCAAGCTCCAGGGTGACTATCAGACCATGTGGTGCGGCTTGTGAGATTTTTAAGAAGGCCAAAACCCAAATGAGTGCCGTGCAAGTCTTAGAGAGACTCAGTGAGTGAAGAACAGAGTTTGAAGAAAGTTGACAACGGGCCAGCAATGCCTCTGATTAGACACTGATTCATGATATGATACCATGTTGAAGCCAGTGGTGTTGCTACCTCAAGGGATCTGTAATCTGAGTTCTATTTTCATTTATTTTATTAAGAGCCCACCTACCCACCTACTTAACTCTAGCCTACTGCCAGGCTGTAAAAAATACATGATTTACCTACTAACCAGGATGTCTCCGGACTCGGGGAGGAAAGCGCACCAGCAGGAAAAAACCCACTTGATCACAGGAAGTACGTACAAACCCCTTACAGGATTGAAATCTGAATCCCCACACCCAGAACTGTCATATCATCATGGTAACTGCTACCTTTCCGTGATACCCCTTATCTTTTGTGCTTTCAGTCTGGAGATTGTACATTCTCTCTGTGGACACGTGTTTGCCCTGCGAGTTTCAGTTTCCTTCCACTTATTAATATTGGCTTATTATTGTCACATGTAATGAGCTTCAGTGAAAAAATTTCAAGGTCAAATGGCCTAATTCTGCCCCTATATCTTATGGTCTAATGGTTTGATAACTTCACACTAAAATGGATTTGGTGTGGTGGCTTGCCCACGCGGCAAGCGAACCGGTTCCATCAATCGCGGGTGAGTCTGCAGTCAGCGGCAACCGAGGGGGCTCTGAGTGCAGGGCAGACCTCAGCCCGGAAACTGACGTCACTTCCGCCCCACAAAGAGCGGGCGATGATGGGAGCGGGCAATAAGCGCGCATGGATTGAAACAGTAAACAGTTCAACCAGACCCTGCCTGACTCGGTGTGTTGCTTTCACTCGTTGCGTATCAGCACGACCACATTGCTGACCCCGACGGTCCAACGGCATTTGGACTCAGCATGAACCACTCAGCTCTGCAGAATGTATTTTCCCTTTAACTGCCAACCTTCTGAGCCACTCAACCCCTGGTCTGGTTCGAGCAAGCATAGGCCCAGTTCCAGGTCAGGCAAATTGTCTCAGACACCACCAGGTATTACTACATGGTGGGTGCCCTAAACCAGGAGACAGCAGGCTGCATTATTGACTTTCTGCGTCAGCCCCCAGCAACAGACAGGTAAGAGGCACTCAAGGCCCTGTAATTCCGCACATCTGGCCTCTCCCACAGCGAATCAGCCATGCGGTTACTGCAAATGGACGGCCTGAGCGACTGCGTGCCATCAGCCCTGATGAGCGACATGCTAGCACTGGCAGACAGCCAAAAGCCTTGCCTCCTTTTTGAACAGATCTTCTTGGAGCAAATGCCAGAAGACATCCGCCTCCTGCTAGCAGATGAAGACTTCAGAGACCCGCGCAGGGTGGCTGCCCGTGCGGATGTGCCAAACAAAATGGTGGAACTACCATCGAAATTAGTGCTGTGGCACGGTTGAAAGCCCAGCCCTCCCACACCCCAGCAGCGGGGCACATAACACCCACACCAAGGGACAGCACCATTTCTGAATCTTGGTGCTTTTATCATCAAAAGGTGGGGTTCCGGGGCCTGCCGCTGCCGACCGCCATGCTCATTCCAGGACCAGACGTCGCTGATGGCTATGGCGGCTGGTCACCGTGATAGCCTCCTCTACATTTGGGACAAGCACTCCGGGTGCAGATTCCTGGTGGACACGGGGGCGAAAATCAGTATCCTACCCCCCTCGGGCCATGATACCTGAACTAGAACAGGACCAGAACTTACGGCAGCCAACAGCAGCACGATCTGCACCTATGGCACAAGAACCATCCCCTTGCAGTTCGATTCCAGCTGCTTTACATGAACATTTACGCTGGCCGCAGTATCACAGCCATTGCTGGGTGCAGACTTCCTCCGTGCGCACTGTCTGCTTGTGGATTTGAAGGGATGACGATTGGTCAATGCGAAGACATTCCAGACTTCCTCCCTCAGTGAGGGCAGGTTACTGGCCCCATACCTGGTCTCCATCACGCATTCAGACAACGAGTTCGCCATAGTGTTATCGGAGTTCCCATCTATCATCACGCCACAGTTTTCCTCAACAGACCCCTAGCACGGCGTGATGCACCACATCCCCACACTGGGATCTCCCCATCATGCCTAGGCCCGCAGGCTACCGCCCAACAAGTTCCGCCTCGCGAAAGAGGAATTCAAGAAGATGGAGGAGATGAGGATTGTGCAGCATTCCGACAGCCCATGGGTTGTCCACACTCCATACAGTGCCCAAGTCTGCGGGAGGGTAGAGACTGTGTGGCGACTATAGCAGGCTGAATGACGCCACCACGTCCAATCGCTATCCAGTACCACACATCCAGGACTTTACGGCCAACCCGCACATCTTTTTGAAGACTGACCTAGTCTGAGGGTATCATCAGATCCCAGTCCACCCGGATGATGTACCCAAGACGGCTTTCATTACCCTCTTTGGCCTGTTTGAGTTCCTCAGGATGCCGTGCGGGCTCAAAAACGCGGCGCAGATGTTCCAGCCCCTGATGGACGCAGTAGGGCAAGATCTGAACTTTCTGTTCATCTACCTGGATGACATACTTATCGCCAGCCGCTCCTGCTAGGAACATCTAGCACATTTATGCCTGCTCTGCCGCCACCTAAGTGACTATGGCCTGGCTATCAACCCTGCCAAGTGCCAGTTTGGCCTACCTGCCATTGACTTCTTGGGACACCGGATCAACTGCCATGGAGCTGTGCCCCTGCCAATACACCAGACCCAACACTGTTAAAGGCCTGCAGGGATCTGTTGGGATGGTTAACCTTTACCACCATTTCCTGCCCGGATCATGCAGCCCCCTTTCAGTTTGATGTCCAGCAAGGTCAAAGAGGTCACCTAGACAGAGGAGGCAACGGCAGCTTTCGAAAAAGCCAAAAACTAACTAGTAAACGCCACGCTCCTGGTCCACCCCCAGGTCGACGTCCCCACTGCCCTCACTGTGGATGCCTCTGATATGGTAGTTGGCGGCGTGCTCAAGCAACTCATCGAAGGCCAGCCAGCTTTTTTCAGCCGGCACCTACAACCCCCCAGAACTTAAGTCCACTGCTTTCGACAGGGAGCTGCTGGCCATGTAACTTGCTATCCGGCACTTCAGGTATTTCCTGTAAAGGAGAGAGTTCATGGTCTTCACAGACCACAAGCCCCTCACCTTCACGCTTGCCAGTGTCTGACCCATGGTCGGGCTGCCAGCAACGCCACCTGTCATACATCTTGGAGTTTACCACCACGATCAAGCACATCTCTGGGAAGGACAACATGGTAGCCAACACACTGTCACGCACCTCCGTCCAATCAGTGCACTCCGTCTCCGGGAGTGGATTATGCAGCGTTAGCTAAGGCGCAACGACTGGACAGCAAGATGCCGGCGTAACGAACCACAGTCTCAGGACTCCGCCTCCAAGACATACCCATTGGGCCTGAAGGTAATGAGCTCCTTTGCAATGAGTCCACTGGGCAACCTCGGTCCATTGTCTCAACTGCTTGAAGGCACCGTGTTTTCGACGCCTTGCACAGTTTAGCCCACCTTTCCATCTGGGCAACCATCCGGCTGATCGCAGACAGGTTTGTGTGACATGGTCTAAGCAAGCAGGTCGGGCACTGGACCAGGACATGCACGCACTGTCAAACCTCCAAAATCCAGAGGTACGTGAGGCCCCACTGCAACCCTTCCAGCCGACACATAGGAGATTTGAACATGTCCTCGTGGACATCGTCAGCCCACTGCTGGTTTCAAGAGGAGTGAGATACCTGTTTACCATGGTGTACAGGTTCACGAGGTGGCCGGAAGCTTTCCCACTCGCTGACCTGGCCACGGAGACATGCGCCAGAGCCCTAATTAACAACTGGGTGGCATGGTTCAGACTCCCAGCCCACGTCACTTCAGACAGGGATGTGCAGTTCACATCGGCTTTGTGGTCTGCACTGGCACAACTCCTCAGAACCCAGCTCCACCGAACGACTGCTTACCACCCACAGTCCAACTTCCATTTGGGCTGCATGAAAGGTGGGTGTCTGTTGGCTCATAGTACAAGGAAGAGAACAGTGGTCAATTCCCTCCCTTTAAGTATTTCACTAGGTTTGTGTGCAAGGAGGCGAAAAAGCGAAACGACCCTAGCTTCATGAGTCAAGGTAGCAGTACAATTCACACCAAGCCAGTCAAATCCACTTTGAACAATTTTAACATCAATAAACTTGTCTCGGTGCGTAAAACTAAAGTCTCCACAACTAACAATGACCCTAGCAAAAATTGTCCATTGCACAACAAACCCCACCCCCTCAAGAAATGCAGAATGTTTTTTTCTTTGACGAGAGAAAGGCCCCTCTCAAGGAGAGAAGAATATGTTATAAATGCTGTTCCTCTACCTCTCACCTCACTGGAGAGTGTACGTTCCCCGTGAAGTGCTCCGAATGCAACAGCACTAATCACGATGGGGCCATGCATCCCGGCCCGTTACTGCAAACTGACAAAGCTTCTTCACCCTCACAAGAGAACAGCAGGGAGGGAGAGGATCACCCCGATACAACTGTTGTCAGCTCGAGCTGCACAGACGTTTGCGGTCAAGATCAATCAAGCCGTTCTTGCTCAAAGATCTGCCTCACTAAGGTATACCCTATGGAAGCCAATGACAAGGCCATCAAAGCCTATGTAATTCTGGACGACCAGAGCAATTACTCACTAGTCAGACCAGAGTTCTTCGACTTGTTCAACGTAGAGAGTAATCAGTTCCCATACTACCTTAGAACTTGCTCAGGCAGCGTAGAAGCATATGGTAGGAAGGCAGAAGGCTTCCAGCTCAAGTCGCTGGATGGTAAAGTTGTCATCTGTCTCTGTCTCTCTCTGCTCTTGGAGTGCAATGAAATCTTGAATATCCGCACCGAGATTTCATTGCCAAATGCAGCACGACACCAGCTGCATCTCCACCACATTGCCAAGCACATCTCGGAACTGGATCCAAGAGCAGAAATAATCCTGCTACTCGGAAGAGATGTTCTCAGGGTGCACAAGGTCAGGCAGCAGGTCAATGGACCACACGACACCCCCTTCGCTCAACGCCTGGATCTGGGCTGGGTGGTGATAGGAGAGGTGTGCCCTGGCAACATGCACAAACCGACAGTTAACACGCTTAAGACCAACGTGCTAGAGAGTAGCCACCATTCAATTTTTCAACCCTGTACAAGCTTTATGTGTATTAAGGAAGCACATCAAGGCTTTAACAAGTGTAAAGTAACCGAGAAGACACTGAGACAGTTAGTCTTTGCTCAAACTGAGCATAATAAACTTGCTCCACCAGCAGAAAAAACTCAAACGAGCGAGACATTTGAGCTGATTGAACCCGAAAGAGACTCGGAAATTCGGCCACAAATACAAACCGGTGTCACCTACCTGGAAGAATCAATCCGTACCACTGAATGCTTTCAGCGGTTCTCCACTTTGAATTCCTTAGTGAGAGGATTTGAGTTCCTCATTCACATGGCCAGATCCCACAAACACTCATCCCAAAACAGTAAATGCAAGGAATGGCACAAATGTGACTTACCTCGCACTGTGGATGAATTGGCCCAGGCAAAGGACGTCATCCTTAAAGCAATTCAAAGAGCAGCTTTTGCAAAGGAGTTTTCGGCCCTCCAAGTTAATAAACCAATACCAAAGAACAGTCCTTTGAGGAACCTCAGCCCAATCCTGAAGAACGATCCCATTTGCATTGGAGCCCGATTAATACACTCTCACCTTTCAGCTGCAGAAAAGAGCCCAGTAATCCTGCTCAAAGACAGCCACGTGTCCTTACTGCTCACACGTCATCACTACAAACAGGTAAGGCATCAGGGCTGTCACCTGACGGAGGGACCAATCAGGGCAGCAGGACTGTGGATCTTGGGAGGTAAAACACTGATCAATTCAGTACTCCACAGATGTGTAACCTGCCAGAAACGGCGAGGGAAGCTGGAAGTTCAATGTATAGTGGACATCCTACCAGAACGCCTCAAAGCCTGCCCTCTTTTTATGTATGTAGGGCTCGATGTATTTGTTCCCTGGACCATCACCACTAGACGCACCAGAGGAGGACAAGCAGAGAACAAACAATGGGCCATCATGTTCAGCTGCACGAGTTCAAGCGTGATGCACACTGACGTCATCGAATCTTTAGATACATTCAGCTGCATTAACACCCTCAGGTGCTTTTTTTGCATTAAGAGGCCCTGCAAAACAGTTAAGATCTGATTGCAGCACAAACTTTGTTGGAGCGTCCAAAGAGCTCGGGATGGACAAAACGGTGCTAAGGTATCTCAGTGAGAAGGGATGTGACTGGGAATTCAACATACCACACGCCTCTCACACGGGAGGCTCTTGGGAGCGGATGATTGGCATTGCCAGAAGAATCGATTCAATGTTTCTGCAGCAACGCACCCGACTGACCCACGAAATACTGTGCACACTAATGGCAGAGGTCACAGCCATTATAAATACATGACCACTCCTACCTGTCTCTTCTGACCCAGAAAGTCCCTTCATACTCTTGCCATCAATGCTCCTTACGCAGAATGCAAGAGCTCCCCCTCCACCTGGGGAATTCTCTGATAAGGACTTGTACACAAAGCAATGGAGACAGGTTCAGGCTCTTGCAAACCAGTTCTGGTCCCATTGGAGCCATGAATATCTACCCTTGTTGCAACACAGATGAAAGTGGACAGAACCTCGCAGGAATCTTCAAGTTGGAGATCTAGTCCTGCTCAGGGACAAGCAGATCGCCTGCAACTGCTGGCCAATGGCCAGAATCACTGCCACATTGACATGTCAGGAAGGTTGAGTTAAAAACTTCCAACCAAGGTGATGTGAAAACTTACCAAAGACCGATTGCAGAAGTCGTTCTACTTCTACCTAAAGACTGATGTAGAGACTAAAGTTCTGTATCATGTTCATAGTGACCTTACAAAGGTCAGGCAGGGAGTGTGTTGCCCTTAAGGTATTTGTTTAGCTTTATTACATTTTCACTTCAGTAGTTCGTTTGTAACTATTTTCTAATTAAAGTTAAGGTTGATAACTACATTGCAGTTGTTGAAGGTAAATTCATTGTCTGTGATGTATCGCAGCATGTGATGATGTCACACCCAGTTTCGCCGCGTCTTGTGGGAAAATACCTTGTTTGGAGAAATGGGAAGGCGGGGGCTTGCGTGTGTAGGATCAGCGTGAGAAAAGTTCCATTTCTACGCACCAAGAAACATCATAGAAGCAACACCTTTTCACCATACATTAATGTGGAAGAGCGAACAGTAAACGGTCAATCTTACTGCCCTCATTGACTTCAGTTTAACTTGGTGTTAGTTCAGAGTGTCTACACCCTGCACCAGAACACTTTACTTACAGTTTCATGCAGTGTGGTGAAAAATGCTCAGCAGACAAGGAAGCAGCAGCAAAGTTTGTTGATGAGTTTGCCAAGTTAGTCTCCGATGAAAAATTAAGCCCCGAGCAGGTGTACAATGCTGATGAGATTGCTTTGTATTGGAGATGTACACCAAGAAGAACACCAACAACAGCAGATGCAGAATCGCCAGGCTAATTGAGTTGACAGGTGAATTGCTGAAAGGATTAGAGCAACAATGTTTTATAACTGAGCAAGAAATAATGAGTGTTTATATGCTGCAGGATAAGCTAATCAGAGAGAGACCAAAATATATGAAACAGCTTACCTTGGAAGATACGTTTTTAAATAATAGCTAGAAAAAGTGCAACAGGGGAGCTAACACTTCAAAATTCAGTGCCATCAACTTCTGCTCACCCAGATGTGCTGCCACCAAGATAATAATTTTTGAAGAAACTGTTGTGCCAGTTTCAGCACCAGTTCCTGATGCTTCACTCATTTTTCTAGATGAGGATATTGATGATCCTCACAACCCCACACTTGCAAGACATGTAAATTTGCCTGAAGGTACATTAATTGTCTCACATTAGAAGCAGAAATGCTCAACTTTTCTGTACAATTCCTGTACATTTACCTGTACCTTTTTTTTTAAATCTGTGCCTGTACGGTATTTTACTTTATTAAAATTTCACTTGCTACTCATTTAATATTTCTGTTTCATTATTATCTAACTTGTACTGATTTACATGATATTTTAAAGGTATGATGAGGTGGTTAGCTATTGCTTAATGTGATCCTTCTGTAATTCTGCATTTTCACTAATCCAGCACTCCTCAGGTCCCAATGGCGCTGGATTATAAAAGGTTGACCTGCACTTCTGTAGATTTTCAGCTTCCTTAATGCTACCGGCCCCTTAAACTATTTTTGTATCAGCCTCTGCAAACTTGGCCAAAACCGTCAATTCTGCCATCCAAATTATTCACATACAATGTGAAAAGAAGCGGTCCTAATACCGACCCCTGCAGGACACCACTAGTCATTGGCAGCCAACCAGAAAATGCCCCATTTTTCCCCACTCTTTGCCTCATGCCAGTCAGCCAGTTAAAGCTATTAAAGCTAGAAACGCCATGGGCTCTGATCTTCCTAAGCAGCTCATGGGCAGCATTCGGTCAAAGGCCTTATGAAAATCCAAATAAATAACATTCACATGACTCTCCTTTCTCTACCTAGTGTATTACTTCCTTAAAGAATTCTAACAGATTTGTCAGGGAAGATTTTTCCTGAAGGAATCCATGCTGACTTTGGTGAGAAGTTGCTCCTGAGAGTTTGCCTAACCTTTCCTGATTGATAATATCCTCTCCTGCAGGCAGCATCCTGAATGTTTCCTGCACCCTCTCCAAAGTCTCCACATCCTTCCTGTAATGGTGTAACAGGTCCACCTGTTACATTTCCACTCCAGGAAAGCATCTCTGCTGATTGACTCCATCTACAAACATATATCTCTTGTCATCTTATGCGCCTCTACCAAGTCATTTCTCATCTTCATCCATTCCAAAACAGTTTAGTCAACCCGTCTTCATAGACATACCCACCAGTCCAGGCATCATCCTGGTCAATCTCCTCTGCATCTTCTCTAAAGCTTCCACATCCTTCCTGTAGTGAAGCAACCAGAACTGTGTCAGTGGGATGGAAGCTATCCTTGAGCCTGATGGTACGTGTCTTCAAGTGTTTTCATTTTGATGGGAGAGAGGAGAAGAGTGCTTATACTGCATGTTTCACTGTACATCTAATAACTCAATCTGAAGGTCAGGCTGCTCTCAATGGTGAGAATGAAGAGTTGACATTTCAGGTTGAGACCCTTCATCAGGACTCATCCTACGTCCTGAAGATCATTAACATTTCCCTCCACAGATACTACCTGACCTGCTCAATCCCTCCCACATTTTGTGTGTGATAAACTGGATTTCCAACCTGTGCAGAATCTCCATGAACGCAGAGGAGTGCCCCAAAGAATGAATGACAGTTGAATGTTAGAACCCCAAAGCCACCCCCCCCGCTACCCCCACCCATACATCAGCAAAGCAACGGTTCCCCCTCCATCAGCAAAAAAAAAACCATTGGCACCCCTCCCCACTGAGCACTCAATTGTGCAGCAAAGCATCAATAAAGACACAGACTTGCAGTATCCCAAAGACTACTCGTTCACTTGCTAATTCGACATACCACAGGCTCTCTCTCTCCCTAATAAGGGAAAAAAGTGGTGTCTCCATTTTCACAGTGAGACAATAGACAATAGGTGCAGAAGTAGACCATTCGGCCCTTCGAGCCTGCTCTGCCATTTTGAGATCATGGCTGATCATCTGCTATTAATACCCGGTTCCTGCCTTGTCCCCATATCCCTTGATTCCCCTATCCATAAGATACCTATCTAGCTCCTTCTTGAAAGCATCCAGAGAATTGGCCTCCACTACCTTCCGAGGCAGTGCACTCCAGACCCCCACAACTCTCTGGGAGAAGTAGTTTTTCCTTAACTCTGTCCTAAATGACCTACCCCTTATTCTCAAACCACGCCCTCTGGTACTGGACTCTCCCAGCATCTGGAACATATTTCCTGTCTCTATCTTGTCCAATCCCTTAATAATCTTATATGTTTCAATCAGATCCCCTCTCAATCTCCTTAATTCCAGCGTGTACAAGCCCAGTCTCTCTAACCTCTCTGTGTAACAGTCCAGACATCCCAGGAATTAACCTCGTGAATCTACGCTGCACTTCCTCTACAGCCAGGATGTCGTTCCTTAATCCTGGAGACCAAAACTGTACACAATACTCCAGGTGTGGTCTCACCAGGGCTCTGAACAAATGCAAGAGGATTTCCTTGCTCTTGTGCTCAATTCCCTTTGTAATAAAGGCCAACATTCCATTAGCCTTCTTCACTGCCTGCTGCACTTGCTCATTCTCCTTCAGTGACTGATGAACAAGGACTCCTAGATCTCTTTGTATTTCTCCCTTACCTAACTCTACACCGTTCAGATAATAATCTGCCTTCCTGTTCTTACTCCAAAAGTGGATAACCTCACACTTATTCACATTAAACATCATCTGCCAAGTATCTGCCCACTCACCCAGCCTATCCAAGTCACCCTGAATTCTCCTAACATCCTCATCACATGTCACACTGCCACCCAGCTTAGTATCATCAGCAAATTTGCTGATGTTATTCTCAATGCCTTCATCTAAATCGTTGATGTAAATTGTAAACAGCTGTGGTCCCAATACCGAGCCCTGTGGCACCCCACTAGTCACGACCTGCCATTTTGAGAAACACCCATTCACCGCTACCCTTTGCTTTCTATCTGCCAACCAGTTTTCAATCCATGTCAATGTCTTCCCCCCCAATGCTCTGAGCTTTGATTTTACCCACCAATCTCCTATGTGGGACCTTATCAAATGCCTTCTGAAAATCGAGGTACACTACATCCACTGGATCTCCCCCGTCTAACTTCTTGGTTACATCTTTGAAAAACTCCAACAGATTAGTCAAGCATGATTTACCCTTGGTAAATCCATGCTGGCTCGGCCCAATCCTATCACTGCTATCTAGATATGCCACTATTTCATCTTTAATAATGGACTCTAGCATCTTCCCCACCACCGATGTCAGGCTGACAGGTCAATAGTTCTCTGTTTTCTCCCTCCCTCCTTTCTTAAAAAATGGGATAACATTAGCCATTCTCCAATCCTCAGGAACTGATCCTGAATCTAAGGAACATTGGAAAATGATTACCAATGCATCCGCAATTTCCAGGCCCACCTCCTTCAGTACCCTAGGATGCAGACCATCTGGAACTGGGGATTTGTCAGCCTTCAGTCCCATCAGTCTTCTCATCACCATTTCCTTCCTAAAGTCAATCTGTTTCATTTCTTCTGTTACCCTATGTCCTTGGCCCATCCATACATCTGGGAGATTGCTTGTGTCTTCCTTAGTGAAAACAGATCTAAAGTACTCATTAAATTCTTCTGCCATTTCTCTGTTTCCCATAACAATTTCACCCAATTCATTCTTCAAGAGCCCAACATTGTTCTTAACTATCTTCTTTCTCTTCACATACCTAAAAAAGCTTTTGCTATCTTCCTTTATATCCCTGGCTAGCTTGCGTTCGTACCTCATTTTTTCTCCCCGTATTGCCTTTTTAGTTAAGTTCTGTTATTCCTTAAAAACTTCCCAATCATCTGTCCTCCCACTCACCTTAGCTCTGTCATACTTCCTTTTTTTTTAATGCTATGCAATCTCTGACTTCCTTTGTCAACCACTGTGGCCCCTTTCCCCCCTTTGAATCCTTCCTTCTCTGGGGGATGAACTGATTTTGCACCTTGTGCATTATTCCCAAGAATACCTGACATTGCTGCTCCACTGTCTTTTCTGCTAGGCTATCCATCCAGTCAACTTTGGCCAGCTCCTCCCTCATGCTCCATAGTTTCCCCTGTTCAACTGCAACAACGACACCTCCGAGCTGCCCTTATCTTTCTCAAATTGCAGATAAAAACTTATCATATTATGATCACTACCTCCTAATGGCTCCTTTATTGCAAGATCGCTTATCAAATCCTGTTCATTACATAACACTAAATCCAGAATAGTCTTGTCCCTGGTCGGTTCTCGTACAAGCTGTTCCAAGAACGCATCCCGTAGGCACTCTACAAACTCCCTATCCTGTGGTCCAGCACCAACCTGATTCTCCCAGTTCACCTGCATGTTGAAATCCCCCATAACTACTGCGACATTACCTTTGCCACATGCCAATGTTAACTCCCTATTCAACTTGCACCCAATATCCATGCTACTGTTTGGTGGCCTGCAGACAACACCCATTTGGGTCCTTTTGCCCTTACTGTTCCTCAGTTCTATCCACATAGACTCTACTTCTCCTGACCCTATGTCCCCCCTTGCAAAGGACTGAATCTCATTCCTCACCGACAGGGCCACCCCACCCCCTCTGCCCACATTTCTGTCCCTACGATAGCACGTATACCCTTGTACATCCATTTCCCAGGTCTGATCTCCCTGCAGCCATGTCTCCGTTATCCCAACAACATCACAGTTACCCATTCGCACCTGAGCTTCAAGCTCATCCACCTTATTTCTGACAATTCGTGCATTCAGATATAGAATTTTTAGCCCATTTCTCCTCTCTGTTTGAATCGCTGCCTATTGTGCTTAACCCAGCTTCCCGAACTCCCATCGGGCTATACGTCCCTAGAATTTTGTTGTCCTTCCTAAATTTACTTATTCTTTCAACACATTTATCTCCATGTTCCATCAGACCACCCCTCTGTACGTGTCCTCCTTATCACTTGTTCTGCCTCACCTTTCTCTACTACACACTTAATATTCCGGAACCGTGTAGTCCCCACCTGTCCTTTATTCTTCCTCTCGCTATCCTCTCTCACATTCTGGATCCCCGCCCCCTGCAAATTTAGTTTAAACCCCCCCCCCCCCCCAAGAAGCACTAGCAAACTTCCCTGCAAGAATGTTAGTACCGCTCCAGTTCAGGTGTAAACCGTCCCTTCGGAACAGATCCCACCTTCCCTGGAACAAAGCCCAATTATCTACAAACCTCCTGCACCATCCTCTCAGCCACATATTAATCTTTATAATCTTTCTGTTCCTTGCCTCACTCGCACGTGGCACAGGTAGCAATCCTGAGATTGTTACCCTGGAGGTCCTGCTCTTCAGCTTTGCACCTAACTCCCTGAACTACCTACGCAGGACCCCCTCATCCTACCCACGTCATTGGTCCCTACATGGACCACAACATCTGGATTCTTGCCCTCCCTCTCGAGAATAACCTGCACCCGATCTGAGATGTCTTGGACCCTGGCACCAGGGAGGCAACATACCATTCGAGACTCCAGATCTTCCCCACAAAATCTCCTATCCGCCCCCCGACTATAGAATCCCCTATCACTACTGCTCTCTTCTCTTCCCTCCTCCCCTTCCTAGTCGAGGGTCCAACCTCAGTGCCAGAGACAGGACCACTGCAGCTTGTTCCTGGTAGGTCATCCCCACCAACAGTGTCCAAAACAGTATACTTATTTTTGATGGGAACGGCCACAGGGGTGCTCTTCTCTCTCTGTCTGCTCTCCCTGCCTCTCGACTGTCACCCATTTGCCTACCTCCTGTCATTTTGCTGTTACTACCTCCCAATAACTCTTATCTATCTCTGCCTCTGCCTCCCGAATGACCCGTAGTTCATCCAGCTCCTGCACCAATTCCCTAACTCGGTCTGATAGGAGCTGCAGCTGGATGCACCTATTGCAGCTGTGGTCATCAGGGACAAATGTGTTGACCCTGACCTCCCACATACTGCATACGGAGCACACCACTGCTCTAACTGTCTCCCCCATTACCTGATCCCAGATTAGTCAGAATAAATGAAAAGCACGTACTCAGGCTCAGTGATTTCTTCTTGCCGAAGTCGTCTTGCGCCAAAGCCCAGCACTCTGCTGCCCGCTCCTGAAAGTGGGCCGCTTTTTAAAGCCCGCGCTCGCCGCTGACGTCACCCGCGCTTGCGCAGCTTTACCTTCCTCCTCAGGTACCCTCCAGGTAGGTCCGAGGGTCTCAGCCTACCTACAACGGCTGATCCTCCGACCTCCAGTCATCTGTCGATCACGAGCACTCCTTACTCCCGCTCCACTGCACGCACTGACGCAGGGGAGACATAACAAACAACTCACTGATTTGCAATGCTAAAAGTCCATTGTGTCACTTTTTCCAAGCTCTATGCCCACACAGACACACAGCCAGACATCTTCCATCTCCCACGACACATTGATTTCCTGCTGATGCACTGACCTCGAGTCCACCCCGCCTCCAGAGCCACTAAATCCTGAAACTCCAAAGGCAAGCTAATCTTCTCGGCTGCATCCTTGGTACACTCAATGTCAGCTAGTTGTGAGATCCCGAGAGCAGGTCCCATTCCCGCAAAAACCGAAGTCAGCGTGTAGTTCCAGGTCAGGATCTTCAAAAGAACCCTGAGAGGAAGAAGTAGAGATATTAAAGATAGAAATAGAGGTGTTTCCAAAGATGCTTCCTTCCAACACCTTTAGGCAGTCCTGCAGCAGGACTCCCAAGTCCCACTGCATCTTGCACTGTCCAGTTTTCTCCCCATTTAGAAAATAGTGTATGCTTTTACTCCTACCAGTGTATGACCACACACTTCTTGATACTGTATTCCATTTGCCACTTCTTTGCTCATTCTCCTAATCTGTCCAAGTCCTTCTGCAGCCTCCATGTGTTATGACACACACCTTCTCCCAGGCTCTAACTTTCCATTCCCTTTAAATATTCAGGACTGTCCTGCTAAATGGCGGCCATGTTTTAGTGCCAAGATTTTAATATTTAGAGAGCACGTGAACTGAGGTTTGATGCTCAACTGTCCATTACCATATAACAATCACAGCACGGAAACAGGCCATCTTGGCCCTCCTAGTCCGTGCCGAACCCTTAATCTCATCTAGTCCCACCTACCCGCACTCAGCCCATAACCCTCCACTCCTTTCCTGTCCATATACCTATCCAATTTTACCTTAAATGACACAACTGAACTGGCCTCTACTACTTCTACAGGAAGCTCATTCCACACAGCTATCACTCTTTGAGTAAAGAAATACTCCCTCGTGTTTCCCTTAAACTTCTGCCCCCTAACTCTCAAATCATGTCCTCTAGTTTGAATCTCCCCTACTCTCAATGGAAACAGCCTGTTCACGTCAACTCTATCTATCCCTCTCAAAATTTTAAATACCTCGATCAAATTCCCCCTCAACCTTCTACGCTCCAATGAATAGAGACCTAACTTGTTCAACCTTTCTCTGTAACTTAATTGCTGAAACCCAGGTAACATCCTAGTAAATCGTCTCTGCACTCTCTCTAATTTATTGATATCTTTCCTATAATTTGGTGACCAGAACTGCACACAATATTCCAAATTTGGCCTTACCAATGCCTTGTACAACTTTAGCATTACATCCCAACTTCTGTACTCAATGCTTTGATTTATAAAGGCCAGCGTTCCAAAAGCCCTCTTCACCACCCTATCTACATGAGACTCCACTTTCAGGGAACTATGCACAGTTATTCCTAGATCTCTCTGTTCCTCTGCATTCCTCAATGCCCTACCATTTACTCTGTATGTTCTATTTGGATTATTCCTGCCAAAATGTAGAACCTCACACTTCTCAGCATTAAACTCCATCTGCCAACGTTCAGCCCATTCTTCTAACCGGCATAAATCCCCCTGCAAGCTTTGAAAATCCACCTCATTATCCACAACACCTCCTACCTTAGTATCATCGGCATACTTACTAATCCAATTTACCACCCCATCATCCAGATCATTTATGTATATTACAAACAACATTGGGCCCAAAACAGATCCCTGAGGCACCCCGCTAGTCACCGGCCTCCATCCCGATAAACAATTATCCACCACTACTCTCTGGCATCTCCCATCTAGCCACTGTTGAATCCATTTTATTACTCCAGCATTAATACCTAACGACTGAACCTTCTTAACTAACCTTCCATGTGGAACTTTGTCAAACATTCAACATTGGATTCTCATGCAGTGTCTAGTTTAGAACCCTGTCTCCATTTCAGTCTCATAACCTGTCTGAATGGTTGTCTTCAATACTTCAGCACTTGGGATCAAACCATCCTCACCCAGGCCTCTCGTCACAGTGTGATTGAGCCAGATGTAGACCCAGTGGGGTATCGGAGTCTCTCGTCCACTGTGGCCAACCACAGTGAGAGAACTTCCAGACAGAGCCTGGAGATATATGACCTGCAGGTCACGGTGTGACAACTAACGCGAGGGGGAAGATTGAGTAACACTTTCATTTGCTCTGTGGAGGCAGTTTAACACCAGTGTAGCGCTTGGCTTACCTCGTGTGACTGGTCACCGCACTCTGTGAGAAAATCAAATTTCATAATACTACACAAGGTGCTAGTGGGCCATCAGAAGGTCAAAGTAATGGAAAGAAGCAGTGAATAGACAACACAGTTCTGGAGGCAAGTTTTTTTTAATAAAAATAGCAATATATACAAAATATTCACATTAATAAGAACAATTAAAAATTCCAACATTGTTTGGTTTCAAAATTTCAGACATTAACTGAAAACCAAATTCCTTTTCAGTTAGAAACAGTGATTTATTAGAATAACCTTTATCACTCCAATTTCTCTAACTAGACATAGTGTTATTCACTATGTAAAGGTTTACAGACTAACCTTTCCTTTTTATTTATCCCTAGATAGTTAGAAAATTAATTGAATTCCTGTTCTTAAGGATTATGGTTAACTTCAATTTCAGTTCAGGTCAGTATGTCTACAACTTCAACACCAAAAAATATATACAGTGGCATGCAAAAGTTTGGGCACCCTGGTCAAAATTTCTGTTACTATGAATAATTAAGTGAGTAGAAGATGAACCGATCTTCAAAAGTCATAAAGTTAAAGATGAAACATTCTTTTTTAACATTTTAAGCAAGATTAGTGTATTATTTTTGTTTTGTACAATTTTAGAGTGAAAAAAAAAGGAAAGCAGCACCATGCAAAAGTTTGGACACCCCAAGAGATTTGAGCTCTCAGGTAACTTTTACCAAAGTTTCAGACCTTAATTAGCTTGTTAGAGCTATGGCTTGTTCACAATCATTATTAGAAAAGGCCAGGTAATGCAAAATTCAAAGCTTTATAAATACCCTGACTCCCCAAACCTTGTCCCAACAATCAGCAGCCATGGGCTCCTCTAAGCAGCTGCCTAGCACTCTGAAAATTAAAGTAAACGATGCCCACAAGGCAGGAGAAGGCTATAAGAAGACACTAAAGCATTTTCAGGTAGCCATTTCCTCAGTTTGTAATGTACAGTGTTACGAACCCCGTAACTGGGTTACTTACCAGCACAGATAGAGGTGTCCGTTGGAGTCTGGTGATACTATTTTTAAACAGTATTTATTAGTAAAAACACCCAAAAATAATATCAATGCAAATATACAGATAATATACGTCACCAATACTAAACCTAAAAGTGCAGGTATAATAATCAATAAGAAATAAGCTCTATCGTTGTCTAGGGGATAATGAATTGTCCGATGGAAATCTAAAGTTCACTTCAGTTCATACAGGCTGCAGCTGTTTGTTCGTCGCTGTGTTGCAATTGTTAGGGAGAGAGAGGGGGAGAGGGGGAGAGAGAGGGGGGAGGAGAGAGAGGGAGAGGGGGGAGGAGAGAGAGGGGGAGGAGAGGGGGGGGAGGAGAGGGGGGGGAGGAGAGAGGGGGGAGGAGAGAGGGGGGAGGAGAGAGGGGGGAGGAGAGAGGGGGGAGGAGAGAGGGGGGAGGAGAGAGGGGGGAGGAGAGAGGGGGGAGGAGAGAGGGGGGAGGAGAGAGGGGGGAGGAGAGAGGGGGGAGGAGAGAGGGGGGAGGAGAGAGGGGGAGGAGAGAGGGGGGAGGAGAGAGGGGGGAGGAGAGAGGGGGGAGGAGAGAGGGGGGAGGAGAGGGGGGGGAGGAGAGGGGGGGGAGGAGAGGGGGGGGAGGAGAGGGGGGGGAGGAGAGAGGGGGGAGGAGAGAGGGGGGAGGAGAGAGGGGGGAGGAGAGAGGGGGGAGGAGAGAGGGGGGAGGAGAGAGGGGGGAGGAGAGAGGGGGGAGGAGAGAGGGGGGAGGAGAGAGGGGGGAGGAGAGAGGGGGGAGGAGAGAGGGGGGAGAGAGGGGGGAGGAGAGAGGGGGGAGGAGAGAGAGGGAGAGGGGGGAGGAGAGGGGGGGGAGGAGAGGGGGGGGAGGAGAGGGGGGGGAGGAGAGAGGGGGGAGGAGAGAGGGGGGAGGAGAGAGAGGGAGAGGGGGGAGGAGAGAGAGGGGGAGGAGAGGGGGGGGAGGAGAGGGGGGGAGGAGAGAGGGGGGAGGAGAGAGGGGGGAGGAGAGAGGGGGGAGGAGAGAGGGGGAGGAGAGAGGGGGGAGGAGAGAGGGGGGAGGAGAGAGGGGGGAGGAGAGAGGGGGGAGGAGAGAGGGGGGAGGAGAGAGGGGGGAGGAGAGAGGGGGGAGGAGAGAGGGGGGAGAGAGGGGGGAGGAGAGAGGGGGGAGGAGAGGGGGGGGAGGAGAGGGGGGGGAGGAGAGGGGGGGGAGGAGAGGGGGGGGGGAGGAGAGGGGGGGGGAGGAGAGAGGGGGGGAGGAGAGAGGGGGGAGGAGAGAGGGGGGAGGAGAGAGGGGGGAGGAGAGAGGGGGGAGGAGAGAGGGGGGAGGAGAGTGGGGGGAGGAGAGAGGGGGGAGGAGAGAGGGGGGAGGAGAGAGGGGGGAGGAGAGAGGGGGGAGGAGAGAGGGGGGAGGAGAGAGGGGGGAGGAGAGAGGGGGGAGGAGAGAGGGGGGAGGAGAGAGGGGGGAGGAGAGAGGGGGGGAGGAGAGAGGGGGGAGGAGAGAGAGGGAGGAGGAGAGAGAGGGAGAGGGGGAGGAGAGAGAGGGAGAGGGGGAGGAGAGAGAGGGAGAGGGGGAGG